>NW_015505838.1:45124-106439 GCF_001515645.1 Sinocyclocheilus grahami
AAACCAAGTACATTAAAATTTAAAGGAAAGCTCTTAAAGTTGTTTTATATAAACAAAAGAAATTATATACAATTAAGCTGTATTTGTGGTTGTTGTTGTTGTTATTATTATTATTATGTGGTTTAAATTTGTATTATATTTATATCTTTTATCAGATTTGAAAGTTGATTTATTATGATGTAAGTATTATTAATAGTATTATAGTTATTTAAATTTGTATATGTCTTTATAAAAATTATAATGTCAGATTTGAGCTTTTGGAATAAAATATTTATGGAAGTAAGTTTATATTATTAGTAGTAGTATTAGGTATTTAAATGTATATTTACATACAACAATTTTATTATAAAGGTCAGATTTGTAAGTATTGTTAGTTTAAATTTGTATTTGTCTTATATAAACAAAGATCAAATCTGACATCTATAATTTTTATGTGTGTGTGTGTGTGTGTGTGTGTATAATTTTCATGTATATATTTCTGTTCTTAATAAACTATTTGTGGTAGTAAGATTATATGTAATTTCAATTTGTTTATATATTCCTTTTTATATTCCTTTGTATTATATAAACGCTGGATTTAAGCTTTTTTTTAATAAAACCTATTAGCAAGTATAATGTTATTTTAGTAATTTTTATGTTTATATATTTCCTTTTATTATTGCACGTATATTTATATTTGACTGTATATCTATTATGACTATCATTAGTCATATTTGAGTTTTTGGAATAAACCGTATTTGTGAAAGTACGTTTTATTTTTTCAATTTTACAAAAATTAGTTCTTTTGTAATAAGGTAAAATAGGTAGAAATGTTGACTTTTCTGTCATTTAAGTAAAAATAAGTTGAAAGGTGAAAAACTGGTAAAAAGTGTAGCCTACAAGTAATTTCCCCTTTTTTTCCCCTTAATTTTTTCACTTTGTGTGTTTGGTGCAATGCTTTCCATAAAAATAAGTAACAATAACTGTCAAGCAGTTTCAGGAGAGAAAACTGCTCTTTCTCAAGCAATTTCCACTTTAGCATGTTTTTTTTAAGCATTGAATACATACATTTATATATATAGAGTCTAATATTTTTTTGTTATATATATAAATGGCATAATTTAGAGCTGAATATTGTCTAGTACCACGAAAACTCCTCAAAACACAGAATATTTAAAAACTATATATAAAAATTATTGAAACAAAATATAGTACATTAATTTAATTAATAAAAAAAAACTATGACCTCTATGTGAGGTAACTTATACCAGAGGGTTAACACAAGAATTTAAGATCATCCAAAACCGCTAATCTGCGACCCTTGTTCATGTCGGTCTCGAGAACAAAAGAATAGTCATGTGTGCGTGGCACAAAGCGGCAACACTTTTGCAATAGTTGTACATGTAAACGCCTATGCTGCAACACTTGTGGATGTCTCCACTACACGTGAGCGCCCCGCACATCTCGAAGGGCCTTTTATTTCATATTAATCACGCTGCATGTCCGTGTGAGTTCATTCACACATCCATGTGTGTGTTTAGATGGCATGGCTGCGTGGCGCACGCACGCACGCACGCAACTGCTGGCCTTTTTAAGAACTGTCTTTTCGTGACTGAATCATAAAGAGGACAGTTGGAGTTTAAATGAATAAGGGAGCAGAGGAGAGAGAGAAAGAAAACGAGAGTGAGAGGGAGGGACTCGATGTGGCCATACAGGCTGCGGAGTGTTTATTTATTTGTGCTGGCTCCCCTTTTTCTTTCTTTCTTATTATTTGTCAACTGATTTTCCAAAATGAGATTAAAAGTTGGATTCATCCTTCGAAGTTTACTGGTCATTGGCACGTTTTTGGGTCTGGTTTTGCTTTGGTCTTCCCTGACACCGAAGGCAGTCGACGATAGCCCGTTTGCTGGTGCACTGGTAAAGTACAGCTGTAACGTTCTTGAGTTATTTTGAAATCTGAGTGTTTTCGTTGTGCTGTTAATTTCATCCTATGTTAGTATTCAGCAGGGTCGGCTAGCATGATGATTAGCATGCTAACTGCTGCGGTTGTCATGGAGATGAGCAGCGAGAACTGCCCGATGAATGAAAACAGACACAGACGTTTATATTTATCCTGTGTTTTCATTCAAATGAACTAAAACACGCAGATATGGCTGTAAACTGCTAGCACTGAGAGCTAAATGTCGCTGTCTACATCCTCATAAGTGTCAAATTCAGCGACAACCCGGAAGGTCGTGACTGTAGTTACTGGTTCTCTATTTGAGACACGTATCATTTATGTAAAATCACATAAAAAGCAGCTGTTTTCAATTAAAATGTTTATTTCCTGTGATCCTTCCAGGTGATTTGCAGTATCAGTACTGATTATGGACTAAAGGGGTCTTCGAGGTTGAATTGGGGGGGGGTCGATATGCTTGCAGACTGAGTTAAAGGGCGATTATCAGCTCGACAGAAACGAGTGCGACACACTTCACTGCTTTCACAAGAGATTGTATAGAAATGCAAGTGTGAGCGCACTGACACGTGGCACTTGACAGCTTTCTGTCAATGGCTGTAACAGCTGTCTGGTTTACCTTGGCTTGTCGTTCTGGCATTGAAGTTAACGTTAGATTTATTTGAACACTGCTTTTGAACAGAGCATGCATTGTTTGTACGGAGTCTCTTCTTTGTTTACTCGCTTCGCTTTAGGTTGTGTTTTGCATAATGGGTTCTTATGTAAATGTTTACTTGAAATTTATTGTATCAGTCTTTGCATATGGCCTCTTAACCTTGTAAAGCTGACATGAAATAATAGTCAGAATCTATAGTTTATAAATAAAGCAGTTTATTTAACCTTTATACAACATAACAAAACGACATCTAAAAAAAGTTTACATTTGTATTTTTTGTTCATAGGCTATTTGATGCATCAGGCTCATATAGCATAATATAGTAAGAATATGAAGCTCATACTTGAGGAGGGTTAAAAAAAAACACCTTAACTTTGGAGACTCAAACTGAGCAAAAATATGCAATTTGGTGCAGTTGCGTTCATATGGCCACAATTTAATGTGATATTTAGCTTTTCATAACAGTATAGCAGGCAGAATGTATGTAGTAGATTGTTTACAAAACAGCAGTTTTGATTGTGTTGATAATTAGGAGATTCTTGTATTAAATATGGTTTATAGGGTTATATAAGCCTATTTATCGTATTATATATATATAAATATATATATATATATATAGGTTTTTAGGGTTATAGGTTTATATATGTATGTATGTGTGTGTGTGTGTGTGTGTGTGTATATATGTTTTTAGGGTTAATGTATAATAAAAATCTAAGCTATGTAACACTACCACACAAACACCACCACTTTGTCTCATATATTTGTCTCTTTTCATAGGCAGGAAGAGATGCAGGTAAACTCTTGCAGCCCAATCCTCACAATAATGACATGGCTGACCAGTTCAAGCCAGTCGTACCTTGGCCCCACGTCGAAGGAGTTGAGGTCGATCTGGAGTCTATCCGCCAGAAAAATGGTGACAAGCCAAACCCTGCATTCAAAGCCCAGAACCAGCAGAATGTCATCCAGAAGCAATACATCACCTTTAAGCCTCACACCAATGTGTTTAATGAACCTGTGTTGAAGAAAGGAATTCTGGGCAACTTTGAGTCTAAAGAACCTGAGCCTCAGGGGGTCCAGGGCGGACCGGGAGAGGGCAGCAAACAGTTCGTACTGGGACCGGAGTACAAAGATTCTGTTCAGGCCAGCATCAAGGAATTCGGCTTTAATATGGTAGCCAGCGACATGATCTCTCTGGATCGAACCATCGGCGACTTACGGCATGAAGAGTGAGTATGAGGACGCAGGCCATTCTGATTTGCGTATGTATTTGGGTGTGTGTAAGGAGGAGAATGTGGGTGTGGTGGTAAATTATTGTTTTTGGACATTTTTCGCATTGTTTTTAAAGGCTTTTTGCCTCGTGAGAAATTAAACGAATGATCCTCTCTTGTTTTAGCATGTGTTTGACTTCAGTTTCTACTTAAAAAAACTATTTACTTGCTCAGGCTACACACACTATAGACAGTCAGGTTTGGCATGTTGGTTTTTCCAAGTTATATTTGTGATCACACGCAGAAAGATGAAAATGATAAGGACACACCTTTTCAAACAAGCTATTTCAATGGCATAGTAGATGACGTATCGCTTCCTTTTTTAGCCACGTCATTTCTCCTTTTTTCAGTTCACACTTACAAAAAATACCTATTCATTTTCCTCATGGTACCATCATAATATCATGATTTTTGTGATGTAACACCATGGGACATGGAAGTACCTTGGCGAATATCAAAGTACCTTCTGATAGAAAAAGTGTACTGTGCTGCAGTACATTAAGGGATGTATCTTATACCCTTTACACTCAGAGGACAGTTAGTACTGAAAAGATATTGTTGCTGTACTCTATTACTAATGTTCGAGACGTTAAATAGGATCGGCATTATGCCCACAATTCAGCCACTGAAATGTTGTTTGGCCACGTCACAGCTGAATGATAAGCTGCAGTCTCTCTCTTTAACTCCCCTCAAGCTGGAAAGCTGGATTATCTCCCTGAGACTGCTTTATTAATTCATACAGCTTCAGAAGTGACCTGAAGCTTTAATAACAGGTCTAGCTTCACGTTTGGCCCCTGTAGGGCATCCAGTTTAGACACAGACTTGTTGCTTAATAGGATTTCATTTGCGGCATAATTATAAAATGTTCGCATTTCACACTTGTTATACATTGAGTTGATAGTAAAAACAACATGCAGCGGTTTTACCATTAGCAGTTTAATCATTACTGCAGTTTTATGGTGCTGTAGTCAGTGCTGTTCCTTTTGCAGAGAGTCTGAAAGGTGGGGATAGTTCACCTGAAAAAGAAACTGTCATAATTTACTCATGTCATTCTAAAACTATGATTTACGTTCTTCTGTGGAAATTAAGATTTTTTTGAGAAATGTGTTTGATTGTACAGTGGAAGTCAATGGTAAACCAAAACTGTTATGTTACCAGCATTCTTCAAAATATCTTCTTTTATGTTACACAACCATGCAGGTTTGGAATGACATGAGGCTGTGTAAATGATGACATGATATTCTTTTTTGGGTGAACTATACCTTTCATGAAAATTGTATTGAACTTGACCAGCATACTTTCTTAAATTAATATAAATCTTGAAAATGCTTTTATCAACATACATACATACATACGTACATACTAATTCAAGGTATGCACTTTTATCAGTATGTCTCTTCCCTGGGAATTGAACTAATGGCTGGAGTTGCTAGTACCATGTTGTGCCCTTTGAGCTATATAATCCTAAATATAACTCAATTAATTCACTCAGCTGTGTTGTAATGTCACTGCTACATGTTTTGACGCATACTCGCTAGAACTCAATTCCTACTGGGGAAATCAAACCCTTTTCTAGTAGAGAAGTTTGGATAGTGTCTGGATCCAAGTCAGGGCTGAAACAATGGACCCTGCTGTTCTTTGGTACAGGCAGGGTGTAAAGGTGTTCAACAGCTTATGAACTTGCAGTATTGCACTAAATGTTACTGGGAACTGAACATCCTGCACTGATCTTTATTGGCATTGTCATCATTGGCTGGTAAATGGCCTGTTCAAACTGATCAGGTGCGTGACCTTTTAGAGCGCAACAGAGTTCTTTGGTTTGATTTACCTTTCTCAGACTTAATTATGATGATTTAGGCCATAACATGATTACGTTAGGGCATTTGTATTGGTTGAATTTCCTTTTGAGATACTGATTTGTTGGTGAGTGTACACAGTGATACCAACTTTTGTCTGAAGATGTCAGTGTTTTGTCTGAAGTGAGGTTTTGCTTCAGTTTACAATTTACTCTTGCCTTCCTTATAAGACCAACACGCTGAAGCATGTTAACAGTGAATCATTTTGTCGTTTTAAATCTGATAGCTTTGTTTGCTGGCGCATCCGGGTTTTTTAGAGGCAATTACTTCGGCCTTTGTGAAAATGACATCGCTCATTGCGACATGAAAGGAAACAGACAAGGAAAAATATTCATCCATATATTTCATGCATTTAGAGCCCTCCAAATAATCAATATCATATATAACATATTCTAGCCTGTAAAAAAAATGTCAGAATACACTGCTACCTTTGAATGGACGTCAATTTGAGATTTGCTTTTTGATTTGAGGAAAATAAGGTCAGTGGTTAACATTACTTAAGAGATCCTAACTCTAACCTTTGTTTTGAATTTCAAAGCCAGCTTGCAAAATGAAGACTGAAACCACCTCAAGGATGTGGGTGATTCTGACAACATTTGTAGTTCTGCTTATGGTAACTTCTTAGCAACTTAAGTTATTAAAATTCACATTTGAAGTATGTGAGATTTATTTTCCAGAGCAAAACATGAAAGTCTCTTCAAGTAATTTCTTCAAGACCATATTTTACACACAAATCAAAAACTGGTATTCAAATAACCCAATAGAAATTCTCTAGTGAACACATGATGAATTAGCCCTCTGAGTTGGCCTTCAAATTGACATCACGACCGAACATTCTGTGCTAAATTTAGCTAAAACAAGTAAGTAAATAGCATCCGTCACTGTAGTTTCAAAGAACAGTTAGCATTAGCACTAAGATGGTGACAGCTTGTTTATGAGTAGTGCAGCAACCCCAATCTCCAGTGAGACTGAAAGTCATGGGCGTGAGTTGCTCTTCCAGTTGAGTGGCTTTACTGTGCCATGTAAGACAAGTTAGGCCTTATGACTTGTGTTACATGGGGCTTAACTCTGATGCTAAAAGAAGCTAAACTGCCATAAGAAAAAAGTTTTGCTCTGCCAGTATGTTGCAGACAGGAATCATTATTTTTTAATGTTTTTTTGGAGGGAAATGTTGTGTTTGTTACACCATATAGGTTAATGAGTTTAATCTAGCCCATATCACATGCATAGGCTTGGCTTAGGCAGGTCTATGTCCTATTTACTTTAGGCATCAAGAGTTTCCTCATGCATACATTTTCTATTTTCTAAGCTGCTTAAGCGTTTACTTTAAAACTGATGTTTGCACCATATAAGGGATTTGTACATAAACTAAACCCTAGTGCAAATAACTCACTAGGAGCCTACAAACAAAGCCAAAATTGTTTTTATTATTATGCTTTTTTTTTGTCAAGTAGGCCTATCATTGTATCGTTTTTTTCAACTACCTCTATATTTCTACTATAAGAACCTAACATTTTTTATTTCATTTGTTTTTGTTTAATAAGATTTGAGTTTGTGCTATTCATTCTGGCCCTACACACAACTATCACTTATCTACTGAAAGTGAATGAAACTGGATGAAGAAACTTTAACTTCGAGCTTCAGTAGAGAATGAGGAAGTGTGTTTGGGCATTGCTCTCCCCTTATTCAGAGGAAACAGTTGCTGTTTCCTGTCTCACAAATTACTTCCACAGGATGGAGGTGGATGCAAATGTGTAAGAATCTACCACTAATGCATATACAGTCAGTGTGTGCAAGTGCACAACATGAAATCAACTCCACAACAACATTCGCTTCCAAAATAGTGTGCTTTATAACTATGTGTATTTGTCTGTAGGTGTAAATACTGGCACTATGATGAAAACCTCCTCACCTCCAGCGTGGTCATTGTCTTCCATAATGAGGGCTGGTCCACACTGATGAGGACAGTGCACAGTGTCATCAAAAGAACCCCAAGGAAATACCTGGCTGAGATCGTCATGATTGATGACTTCAGTAACAAAGGTAGTGTGAACATTGTTTTAATTTCTTCATTAAATACTCTACATAGCACATGTGTGTACTCTGTGCTTTGCATATTATTATTTTTTAATTCAGCACAGGTACTGGCATTATTTTGTGCAAAAGAAAAAAAAATATCAAAGTCATATTTACAATGAAAACATGGAAAAGAAAGATGCATTGATGCCAGTGTCTCGGGGAATAGCTAACTACATTACAACTTAACGTTCTTGTGTAGTGTGAGAGTAACTCAGCTGCTTTCAAATCAGTATAGATATTTCAATAACTGGAAGTAGTGTTGCTGTTTTTTAAGTCCCTTGCACATTTTATTGTGTTGCAACAGACGAGTAAAAAGAAGCAATAATCAAACACTCTTTCCTGTCCTCCTTATCAAAAACCATTAGGAAGTCTGAATCAAAGTAAATTGGTTGTCTTGTTCATTTGGTAATTTCAAAGAAATTATTTAAAACAGTTTCCCAATTCATTTAAGTGAAGTGTTCATAACTGTTTTCTTCTTCGTTATACACATTGCGTTAGAGAGTTTTCTAATTTTATTGTATTTAGTGTGAATTAATCTGTAAAGTACAAAGTAAATTAAATTATGTGATGCCCATTTCTGATGCTGATTCTCATTGAATTAAAGTTGTGAAGAAATATAAGTAGAGATGTACATCCGAGTGAAACGGATTATTGAAAAAATGTAGGGCAGGAACTTGTTGATTGGATGGAGGCAAATCTACTGAATACAAGCTTGGGGTCGATTATGAGAAAGGGGTGTGGTTTAAGCAAACAAAATATTCAGGGAAGTCAGGCATACATCACCATAGAGCAGTCTTGTTTCACTGGAAGATTGAATTTGGACATTTTATTAAGAATTATAGGGTTAAAAAAATTAAAGGAAACTTATGCACAGATGAATTCTTCACAATAAAATCAAAAACATTCCTAATTTTAATGTTGAGAAACTGTAGTACTTCAAAATAACTGGAAAAGCTTAATGTCTGTCCCTATTTGAGATCATTCTCTAAAATATGAATACAGCATTTTTATTTGGCTTTTTGATGACCGTCAGTTCTCTAAATACTGATTTACATGTTCTGGCTATTTTGGATTGTCACTGTCTTTCAGCAGTTACTGGTTTTTCAGGTTTAAGAAAGTGAAGCATGGTTTTAGTTTTGATACCCCTTCTCTAGAGAGTCTACTCTGCACTCCTAAGTGAAAGAGATATAACGTTGCCACAACCTGTAGGCGGTCTGCCTGAAGACTAATGCTGAGCGCTTGTTCATTAATATGAGGCAAGCAGACTGTAACTGAATGGAGATCATTACTCTTTAAGAGATCGCTCACAGGGGAACTATGAATGAATGCAGTGCTGCGACTTGGCCGATAAGAATCAATAAAGGGCGTATAGGCTCAGAATGTTTCATGCATTTAGTAATAAAAGTCAGTAAAACTTTGTTCAGGCCGCACACAGTTTCGATTTGTTTCTGACTGTCTGCACTTTTTTGCAAGTGGTCAGAATGGATCCACTTGTTGTGGTATAATTAATGTATGGTATATCTACGCTGGTTGCTATAGTAATGATGTAGGTGTGAGCAATATGCCAATAACTTCCTTTTACAACTGAGTAGCAAGCTATAATTAAGATGTGCAGTCAGAAAGCTGGAAATTTTGACTCTACACGTTATATTGCTTATGGCATATTGCCATGGTGCTTATGAGGTACACAACTTATATATATAAGTTGTTTGTTTGTGTTCTCTCGTTAGTTCATCTTAAAGAGAGGCTGGAGGAGTACATAAAACAGTGGAATGGGTTGGTCAAACTGTTCCGCAATGAAAAGAGAGAGGGTCTGATCCAGGCCAGGAGCATAGGAGCCCGTAAAGCCACTCTGGGACAGGTTTGGGCCCAATAATCAGCATAATTTTAAATGGGTCTACATAAATGTGATTTGTTTGTCACACTGTGCTTCTGTCCTCAGGTGCTGATCTACCTGGATGCTCATTGTGAAGTTGGGGTGAACTGGTACGCCCCACTGGTGGCCCCCATTTCAAAAGACCGGTATGATTTAAGCTCTAGGATGATTTTGTGCCCGCTGAAAGAGACTTAGTTTAAAATGCAAATGCTGGGCTATAGAAGTGTTCTTTCCTATTCATGTTGATTTCATATTTATGTACAACATTAAATACATACATTCAATTTTATAAAAAAAAAATTTAAGTGAGAGGTTTCAACTTAATGACTCCAAAAAGGTCATGTGATGTAACAAAAAAATTAATTGTAATATTTTCCTTGCACCTTGAATACAGGTGAGTGTGCACAAAAAAAATTGTTAACAAGTTTTTTAATATAAATATCATTACATTTTTGTGGAGTTGCACCACACAACATTACATACAATCTGAACACTTTTATTGTCATAAAAAGGTCCAATTCGATATTTTAAGAGACTTTTAAGAGTGTCTGCAGGGGTCTCCTCTATGAAATAATCGTGTTTTATGTTTGTGCATGTTGATTGGACCATATGACTAGTTTTTTGGACAGGTTATTCAAATATTCATATAAAATATAATTTATTTTTTTTAATTTTCTTTCTAATGTACTACCCAGTTATTTTTTATTTTCTTTTTTAAATCTTATCCTAAATGTATGTTGTGTTAATGTTGCAGAACGGTCTGCACAGTACCGTTGATAGATTACGTAGACGGCAATGATTATACCATAGAGCCACAGCAGGGTGGGGATGAGGACGGTCTGGCGCGAGGCGCCTGGGACTGGAGCCTCCTGTGGAAAAGGGTCCCTCTCAGCAGCAGGGAGAAGGCTAAGAGAAAGCATAAAACAGAGCCTTATCGGTAAACTTCCACCCTCCAATAAGCATGATCATTAAAACCATTCTGTCTCTCTCTTGTTTTGTCTCCCCATCCCCTTGTGTGTGTGTGTGTGTGTGTGTGTATGTATGTATGTCCATGTTTGCATGCATGGACCTCCCCCTTGCCTCTCCTCCATCCTCTGTGGCCATGTTCAGAACGGTGTGCACAGTGCCTCTTATAGACTCTATTAATGGCAAAAACCTGTTTTCCAAAAAAAAAAAAAAAAAAAAATCGAAATGCATTTCAGTTTTTTACTGCCAGTCTGAACAAAGCCTGGTCGCTTAATGTTGTAAAATACTGTACTGTATGTGTGTGAAATGTAAGGTGGAGACATTCCTGACAGGAAAATATGTGTGTCAGGTCTCCTGCGATGGCTGGAGGACTCTTTGCAATAGAGAGAGAGTTCTTCTTCGAGCTGGGCCTCTATGATCCAGGCCTTCAGATCTGGGGAGGAGAAAACTTTGAGATCTCCTACAAGGTATTTTTACTTTAAATTGGTTTTTACTTTACTTTAAATTGGTTTTTACTTTACTTTAAATTGGTTTTTACTTTACTTTAAATTGGTTTTTACTTTACTTTAAATTGGTTTTTACTTTACTTTAAATTGGTTTTTACTTTACTTTAAATTGGTTTTTACTTTACTTTAAATTGGTTTTTACTTTACTTTAAATTGGTTTTTACTTTACTTTAAATTGGTTTTTACTTTACTTTAAATTGGTTTTTACTTTACTTTAAATTGGTTTTTACTTTACTTTAAATTGGTTTTTACTTTACTTTAAATTGGTTTTTACTTTACTTTAAATTGGTTTTTACTTTACTTTAAATTGGTTGTGGTCTCTCAGCTGAAAATTGACTAGATTACTAGATTTTTTGTCTTTCACCAAAGTTTGCATACAAGGTAATTCTGTGTTTGCACGGTTATAATGATCTTTTTCCAGGGCAACACTTGACTGCGCAACATTTTTCTTACATGGCTCTGCATGTGTTCAGTCTTACCAGTTGACTCTAGTAGGATAATACAATAATTTTTACTCAAATCAACACTTCATGCCCTTATATTGATTTAAGTAATCTACAGTCTTTATCACAAGATAAATGGTTAATGTTGCCATAAATATAGCCATTGTTGCTGATGTTGCGTTAAAACCTAAATAAACAAATGATCACAAAATGAATTTGTTCAGGGCAATATTTCTATATTAATTGCACAGAGCAACATATTTATCCAAATTCGGCAGTTTATTTGTGCGTGAACACTTTCTGAATCCCTGCCATGTGTGTATGTCCCGTGTAGATATGGCAGTGTGGTGGGCAGCTTCTGTTCGTGCCATGTTCACGGGTGGGGCACATCTACCGTCTGCAGGGCTGGCAGGGAAACCCACCTCCTGCTCATGTAGGCTCATCCCCCACACTTAAGGTCAGTTCAGCTCTTTTTTTTTCTATCACATTTTTATGAATCTGAAAAAAAGCTGGGTCACACTTATACTTTACACTAAATCCAGTCTGTAACCTTCACTCTTCTTTTTGGCTACGTGTAGAACTATGTGCGGGTGGTGGAGGTGTGGTGGGATGAGTATAAAGACTATTTCTACGCCAGTCGGCCTGAGACTCTGACGCTGGCCTACGGAGACATCAGCAGCTTGAAGAAGTTCAGAGAGGAACATCGCTGCAAGAGCTTCAAGTGGTTCATGGAAGAGATTGCCTATGACATCCCTCTACATTACCCACTGCCTCCAAAGAATGTGGAATGGGGAGAGGTGCATATATAATCAATAGAAAGAAAAACACAGTTGAAACTGGTTTAAAGATATTGGCATTTGTCATCATTCAGTCATTTTCTTTCAATAGATTCGTGGGTATGAGACCAGCTACTGCATCGACAGCATGGGCCACACCAATGGTGGCAATGTCGAAATTGGGCCTTGTCATAGAATGGGTGGGAATCAGGTAAAGGACAATGATTTAGTAGCAGTACTTTGCTTTTCACAGTTTTTATAGCGCATGCTTTTCTCCAGCTCTTTAGAATTAATGAAGCAAACCAGCTCATGCAGTACGACCAGTGCCTGACAAAGGGAGGAGACGGATCTGCTGTCATCATAACACACTGCAACTTAAACGAGCACACAGAGTGGAAATACTTTAAGGTATGTCACAGGATGTATCGAGCCTCTTTTGGCCTTGGTGCCTAATCAATAAAACTAAATTTTTTATAGCAAAGGTGACACTTTACAATAAGTTTCAGTAGTCTAACTCTAGGTTATGTAATAGCTAGTGCTGGTTAAAGATGGTTAAACGTGTATTAGTATCGGTCAAATTCTAAGTTAATATACTTGGAATATATATATTAATAGTTCAGGAGTTTGGCATCTAAGATTTTATTTAATGTTTTTGAAAGGAGTCTCTTATGCTCTCCAAGGCTATATTTATTTAATGAAAAATACAGTAAAAACAGCAATATTGTGAAATATTACTATAAATTAAAATGTTTTCTTTTTGAATATATTTTAAAATGTAATTTACTCCTGTGATGGCAAAGTGGAATTTTCAGCAACCTTTGCTTCAGTCTTCAGTGTCACATGATCGTTCAGAAATCATTCTAATATGCTGCTCATGAAACATGTCTTATTATTATCAACATTGAAAACAGTTGTGCTACTTCATATTTGCCTGAAAACCATGATACTGTGTTTAAAAAAATATATAAAATTTGGTGAATAGAAAGTTAAGAAGAAAGGCATTTATTTGAAATAGAATATTTTTGGTAACAATGTAAAAGTCTTTACTGTGTGTGCTTAAAGGCACACTGTGTAACTTTTAGCACTCTAGTGGTTAATAATAAACAAAACTGCATGCATCTCGTTGAAGAACATTGTAGATGGAGCTACTTCTCTGTTTATGGTTATGAGAAGTCATGCAGGTACTGGGCTACTCTGCAGCGGTTGTCGTCCTGACAGGTCTAAAGTCGTCATAATATTATATTTTAGGCATACCGTAAGTGTAGTGATTCAGGATAAGACAGAAACACGGTATGGAAGATGGAATCATGATTTACTTACTCATTATATACATTTTGTACTTTATAACAAAAAAAAGTTACATAGTCTTACCTTTAACCTTTTTTTACATAAAGTTACCTTTAATGAATAAAAGTATTATTTTCTTAAAAAAAACAAATTTTTATTGACCCCAAACCTTTGGACAATAGTAAAATGTAAAAACATAATATCCTTTAGTTAACAAATTGTTAACCAACATGAAAAAACAATGAACAATAGTCTATAAATGTAAGCAAAATTAATACAGTATTAGTAATAAATACTGTAAGTATAGTTTTCTGTTAGTTTATGATGCCTAATTTAAGAACTTCATTGTAAAGTGTTGGCAAACTTTACTCTGTACCTTGCTGTATCGATTCTTCAGTGAACTTTTCCAATGCTTCCGATTTCTCATAGGATCTACATCGATTCACACATATACCTACAGGGAAATGCTTGGATCGCTCTGATGTCTTGCACAAAGTTTATATAGCTGACTGTGACAACAGTAAGAGCTCACAGAAGTGGGAGATGAACAACATTGTGGCAGTGTGAGAGCCATGCTCAAATGTGCTTCAAGGATAAACACTTGACTACAGCAACAGGTTTTACCAGTATACATGTGACTAGTTTTAGTCATAACCCGAATAACTCTGAACTCTGTCTTCAATGGAGGGGAAAAAAAGTATATGATCAATGTTTACATCGGTTCATCCCCAGTGCCCATCGCATGGGTTTTTCTTTGGAATCTGTGGATCGGGGGAGGTCTACCTAACAGAATGTTTTTCACACAATGTGTGCTGAGATGAATTATCTAATACCACTTTTGTTGCTGCTCCATTATAAAAAAACAGGTTGTCCGTCAAGTACTGGGATTCATATCTTTTTTTTAACACTGGACCTTCATCATGTTTGAGATGACAACCTGCCACTTGAACTATTTTCGTCTTTGGCACATTTTTTTGCCATATACTATGGGTAAAGAATGGGAATGGAGGAAAAAAGGGAAATGGGGACATAGGGTCAACAATGAAAAAAATATGATACATTTATTTTTATCTACTGCATAAATGTTTGCTTGGTTGGGGGAATAGATGTTTACTTTTATGTGAAAATCAGCGATTGATTATAATACTATTCATGGCCAAAAATCATTTCGAGCAATTGGAGCAAATGTATGTTTCAAGGGCAAGAATGATTGCAATGTGTACATTTTTGTACAATGTAAATATGATTATTTCTAAATTAACATTTTGAGATATGGTGGGCTTCCCAATGAAGGTGTAAATATCTAAGTTATAATGGCTGTTTTCTCAAGAAAATAAATGGAACATTTTTACCAGTCTGCTGTATTAAAGTGCTGTTTTTAGCAGGTTAAATGATAATTCAACCATTTCGATGATCATGAGGATTAAGTTAGAACTTTCCACAAATAGGGTACCCCTTAGTATCCTTTAGGCATAAATCACATCTTTCCTGTAGGAAAAATTGTGTTAGATAAAATATCTAATATAATACCGAACCATGAAAAGTAGGTCACTTTAATAGTTTAATGCTGATGCAGAAGCCATGATGTTGTTTCTTGACTAGTTGTTCCAAATTGTATCCAAACGAGTTGCAAAGCTAAAATTAAGAAGCCAAACCGGTTAGAATTAATTGGTCAACATTTTGTTTTCGGAGTTCCTGAAATAAAGAACCACCTCCCGTTATTGATGAAAAAATGTCATACTATTTTGGACTCTATTCTTGGAAAGTGCCTACTAAAGCAGAAATGATCCCAAGCATTTGAATAATTACAACTGTTTGTGTGCTGGTGAGGTTGTTCAAGGCAGTAGACTAAGCTTGTGGAGAAGCAGCTGTGCAGCAGTCTTAGTGATACAGGTGAGCACGTCATATGATATATAGTACATCTTACTGCATAGAACATACCCAACCTATATATATAGGACCACTTATCACATGACCAAGCTAAAGGACATCTCAGCCGAACATAAATCATGCATGTACTTTAGCATAACTGGTTACAAAGGAGGTTGCATGTGCATTTATGCCACTTATTTTCCAGATCAAGTCATCCACTGGAGATCAGCATTTCCGTCGATGAGTCAACCAAGTGACAAAATATGGTCCAAAAATAAACAAGTTTAAGATGACGGTTACACCCAATCACGAGAAACTAAGCCTAACTGAAAAAATAGCAAGTTAAGTGTATTAGAAGCACAAACCTCTGCTTGTAAAACTAGGCATACATACAGAACAGCTTTGTTATAAAACAGCTAAAGAGGAACGTGAACTAAAAGGTTTTTATTTTAAAAGCCAAGTGTCATAGTCAGCCTAGCCCATTAATAGCTTTTGTATTTCAATAATGTCAGTTACTCAATCAGCACTAGCTGAAATTCTGCAAAATTCTTTAATAAGTCAAAATTGCACACAGTGAAAAGGGGAATTGGTCATAATATACAAAATTTAATAAGAAAAGAAATTCAGTCTACACATCTTCAAAGCTCATTTAAAAAAAACTGAGACACTACACAAATTCAAACTGTTCCTTATTTGTCTTAAAATGGCAGTAGAAATAATAACAGGGAAACCAAAGCAACCACAGCTATCAAGACAAAAAGCAGTGCTTAAAAAAAAAAAAAAAAAAAATCCCAGTTAAATTTACAAAACAGCACATGACCTCAATATGTATTCATTTATACACATTTCTGTACATGTATTGAAAAAAAAAAAAATGCTAAAAAATGCATTCACATTGTTTTGCAAACAACTCGGCTCAAGTTTTCCCTGAGTTTAATCGTCATCGTCGTCATCATCATCATCCTCATCCTCTTCTTCAACATCCTCCTCATCCTCATCATCGTCATCGTCCACTTCTGCCTTCTTTCCTACTGGCCGGCCAGGTCCACCCTTCTTGCCACCATCTGCTTTGGCGCGATATGCAGCAACATCCTGGTTGGAAATTTGTGTTAATATGAGCAAAACCGCAAATTGTTATTGGAAGTACCTGAAATTGGGCCACGCTTTACCTTTTCATATTTCTCCTTGAGCTTCATGGCCTTCTGCTCATATGGAGCCTTTTCCTTTGGTGAAAGCTTGGACCACATCACCCCAAGCTTCTTTGCAATATCACCAATAGAGATGCCAGGGTTGTCGTTCTTCACTTTTGGGCGATGGTCAGAGCAGAAGACGAAGAAAGCAGATCTGATGGTATAGATAGAATTATTATTATTATTTTTTTAAAGTTACTCAAGTCAAAACAGCAGAAATCTCATGGGTCTACTTGTGCACTACTCACGGTGGTCTCTTAGGAGCATTTGGATCCTTCTGCTTTTTCCCTCCCTTTGCACCTTTAGGAGGCATGTAGTTTTTCATCTCCCGGTCATAGCGGACCTTGTCGGTTTTGGCCATTTCCTCAAACTTGACCTTCTCCTTTGAGGACACGGTCTGAAAAAACACGACTATGATTAGGTTCTGCCAGGCGCAGCGTGTGGCTCTTTATCCGCCCGCCCTACATTTGCCTCAGTCCCTTGAGTAACAGATGCATAGTGTAATTCTGCCCCACCCCCTCCTTAACAACAACCCCCCCCCCCGGAAAAACATTGCAGCCTTTCTGTTCAACTCACCTTCCATCTTTCAGAGCACTTCTTGGAGAACTCCGCAAAGTCCACCTTAGTCCCTGGGCTTTTCTTCTTATGTTCCTCCCGGCAGGTTTGCACAAAGAACGCGTAAGAGGACGTCTTTCCCCTGGGCTTGTTAGGATCTTTACCCATGGCTGTGATACGCTAAAAAGGGATAAAGAAAAAAAAAATCCCCCAAACTGTTAGAAAAAGACTCATAACGCGGCAACATGTATTTTCAGTAAAAACCCTGTCAGTCTTGCTTTGTACGCTGGTAAAGCAACGGAGAAATGATCGCTCACTAACGCTAACGTTAGTTAATCCGATCAAGTTCCTGTTTCGTTTCCACCAGATCACTCAACTAGAACAATAAGCGCCCCTCCATTTTGTTTTCCCGCCTAAACTGCAGGAAATATGCGCTAGAATGTCAGTCGAAAGCAAATGGTTTCAGGTTCTACGCGTTAAAAAGCTAAAACCCACCAAATTAGCGAGGCATACTACTTTAGAGGACTTTTAGCTGCCTCAGGCTCAGTGCGCGGGCGCTGCGCTCCATTACGACCTCAAACTCCTAGCCAGTCATGGCTGCTTACGCTCTTAACTTTACAAGACCACTAAGCTGGCAAAATCCTCGCAAATCTACGTGTTCACAAAACCAACAGAGCTACAACTAAGACGCTAGCATAATTTTTCATAACACTTAATTTAAACTGCAATAGTTAAGTTTTAGGTTTCATATAAAATTCTTAATTCGTACAAAAGAGATTAAAAACACGACCATATAACATCGTCTTTCTTAGACATGCTCGATACAAGCTCCATATAAACAAACAAAAAAACATCTTAAAACATCTATCTGAGAAATTAAGACATGCTTACCTATAATCAGCCTCAACTGCTCGACAGAACGTACGTATTCTTCTGGTAAACTGCAGGGCGCACAAACTTGATTAAATGCCCATAGACTCCACCCTCTGAGCTCTCGTCTGATTGGTTGGGATACGTTCAAATTTGAATCGGCAACGTTCTAGGCGTGATATTGAATTCCTATTGGCTGTCGGGGACCGCTGTCAAGTTTCCTCGTGAAAATTAGATCCAGATGACGACGCCTCTGATCTCGTCAGCTATTGGTTGAACTGGGGATTTAAAATAATGAGCGGTAAGTCTTTGAATCAGGAAAACGCGCCTCAGTTTTATTCTTATTTTGAAAGGACTTTATAGCAAATATGAATACATTGCACACGCAGAGAGAAAGTGTTTGAGGGTTGTTTCCATGCCAAACAAAATCACATTCAGGTTTTGTTTTGAAGTTTTAAGTGGTATGAACAATGGCGCGCCATACGGACAAAAGCTAACTGTTGATGCGAGTTTGAAGACGCCTTGGGTCTCGAGGCTGGTGCTCCTGCAGTTCGCACCTCCGTGTTGTTAAAACCATTTCATTGCTATTTTTCCCATTACTTTATACCCACGTTGTTATATGCCTTCTGCTGTACTTAAACGTTACGTGGTTTTTGTAGTTTCTCATTTCTTAAGTGTTCTTAATGTTACTATAATTTACTGCTTAAATAAAAAAATATTTTTTACGCAACTCCATTTTCAACCGAGAATACATCCTATATTGCATAATATTTTTTCTACGTGTTTGCCAATATTGCTGCCCTGTAATATACACGCATTTGGTGACGTTATTGTTGCGTTGTGATCACGTGATACTTTGACCTTTTGTGAGGGAAAGGGCGTTTTTGTTATGTTTGTTGTTGAGTACCATTGACTATTAGAAAGTATTAAAACCGTATAATGGAAGATAATGCATTGTATAGTTCACGAAAACATACGTACAACTGATATAACAAACAATCATTTCCTTCTAATTCTTAATATATGAACAAAGTTGAATCATTAAGCAACATTGCCTATAGATATTATTTTAGCTTCTGTTTTTGCTATTCTCACCAGTTTGTAAGTAAATGCTACGAATTTGTGCCAGTGTTAATATCATATATCATATCAGTGTTAATATCATATAATATATACTGGTAAAAAATCTATAGCCTGAATGCACTGTAAGCCGCTTTGGATAAAAGCGTCTGCTAAATGCATAAATTAAATTAAATAATATCATCAAACACACATACATGTAAATGTGCCAATGTGATGACAAATACATAACAATATATGCAGTTTGTTTAGCTGTTTAGACAAATCTGAAATTTGTATGGGCAGTTCAAGCCAGTTCCAGGCAATGTGTGGCTCTAAAGATTCATTGTGGAAAACACCCTCAGCTGTTCTGTTCAGACAACTGAAAGGCCAAGGGGGATGGACAACTGGAACTGAAATGTTTAGGAAGAACAAGGGCAGTAGTTGGATAGTGTTTAACAAAGAAAAGGTAACGTTTTATGAAAAAAAAAATGGTGTCGCCTATTTGTACAAACTTTATAAATATTACTAAAATTACACGAACATCTGATATCTTTGTACAAAAGTACATATTTTAGACGTTACAGTGATGGTTGACTAAATGAGGACTTCAGCATGAATTAGCATGACACTGTTACCACCTATATTTTAGCATTAAAACAACACCTCTCATTCTCCTGAATCACATCTCTCTACCTTTTGCCATTAGATTTGAATAGGTTAGGACAATAGAAGTGTAAAACAGTTCTGGAGAATTAGCCAAATGGCTCTTTAAGTACCCTGAGCACAAAAGGCATGATTGAAAGGCTGATTCAAGCGTGAACTGGTCAAATAAGAGGACTGAGTAGACCAATCTACACTGAAAATGTCAGTTGCTAGTATATTTCACAAATAATTATGACAATTAAGGCATGGCAAGTAACGCATTAAATGTGAAATTATGTTGTAGAAAGACTGAAATGGTATTTTCTTGAAAACAATGTACTCCAATAATCTTTGTTTTATTTATAGAACTTTGAACATGCCTTGAATATGTTTTCAGGTTTTGACTAGCTAAGGAAAAACTTATTTGAGAATAATAGTGAGTATTGGTGGTTGTGCTTCTATCCCAAATGTCTAGCACAACGACTAAAGCTATTGGGTTTCTGGTCTTTGTTATTCTATGTCCCTCTGTTGTTAGACTTACCTTTTTTGTTGTGGACTCATGCAGTTTTAACTTTGAAAATGTGTCATTCTTTAGACTTATGGATTTCGTGGTATAGAAAAATCTACAGGTGAAACATTGTCCCTTTCTCTCTTTTGTAACATGCCCTTCAGTTTAGATTTCTACATGAAGCATATACTGTTTGTATCTGTGGTGTGGTGCTATTAGAGTGCTCCAAGATCTGGCAAGAGCAGACATGCTGATACAAACCAAAACTATACTCTTATCGAAAATGTGAAGAGGGATAGTTAGTTTTGGTTGACTGTACAGCAAGCCAAGTAGCAGTGTCTTTTATATATTTATATATATATATATAGATATATATACACTTGAAATGTCTATACATCTGTGCCAATATTGGCAGAATATGATTCCTATGACATTCTGATTTCCCCCATGTTCTGTCTTAAACATTTTAGTACTTTTCAGATAAATGCACCCAGATATTCAAATTAAGGATTGTAATTAGTAAAAACACAACACCAAGACTTTATTGTTGTTTTTTATTATTATTTAAACATTTCACAGTTAGGGTTAGATTGTTAAATTGTATTTGCCAAATGCAAAACACTAACACAATGGCACCATTTAAAGCAGGGGTCTCCAAAACTTGGTCCTGGTGTCCTGCAAAGTTTAGCTTCAACTTGCCTCAACACACCGGCCTGGAAGTTTCTAGTATGCCTAGTAAGAGCTTGATTAGCTGCTTCAGGTGTGTTTCATTAGGGTTGGAGCTAAACTCTGCAGGACACCGGCCCTCCATGACCGAGTTTAGAAACCCCTGATTTGAAGCGTTACATTTCAAATACTGCCCCATAACAGAGGCTTTGTTTAAAACAGTGCCTCACAAAAAAACCTGTCGAAATATCGGTCTATTCTGTATAAATATCTGTCTACCACGCTGCCGAGGAAAATACAAACAAATAAAAACAACTTATGTTGATCATGTGCATATATTAATAGATTGTTCAAAATAGCTACAAAGACGCCTCTGTTCACCCACCGACCGCGGCTGACTAGATCCGGTATGCCTGTAAACTTAATTTGGCGCCCTCTTGCGAAATTACTAAAGCCTACAATGGCGAGTCTGAGCTCATAAATATTAATTAAGCAAGCCTGACCTTGCTTCGAAACCTTCCAATGGTAAAGGCGAGGTCCTGAATATTAATTACGCAGTGTTGACGTTGTAGCGCAGGTTACGGAAGTATTTTCCCCATTCGTTTTCCCATAGAGAATTTTTGTTAAAGTCTTTGTTAAAGCGTTATAAGCCATGAACCAAGCCAACTAGCTACGAGGAGAATCGCAACATTACAACAATTTTATTTGAAGCAAAAAAGTAAACGAAAATCGGACAAAAAGACAAAGGTACAAGTCTGTGTAGTTAAGGCTTTAGTGAGAGAAGGAACTACAAGCCCATGAAGCACTGCGAAATGACGGGGAAATATAAAACTATTAATGTATAGTTGAACAACTTCATTTAAAGTCGAACAAGTTAAAACACGTTCATTGCAAAATAGGCATGCACATACACACACACAGCTTTTCCCAACCTTTTTTCAGTCATGGCACCCTTTCAGATTTTTCAAAAATGTGTGGCACCTTACACAAACACTAACTGGCCCCGCAGTCTACCCGCTCTGGACTGCTACGTGAGGATGAAGCTGATGGTTCAGACACATCTTAAAGAACATTTTTAAGTACTTAGATGCCACAGCAAAACTAGTAGCCTAACTAATAAAGTTCAAACATTATATTTGATAAGTGAATAATAAAATAAGAACAAACACGCATTACAAGCACGGAAAATAGCCTACAACCGAACAAAGTTACTAATAAAATAAGGTAGTATTCAGGTACAGAAATGTAATAATTACATGAGCTTTCACTCAGATGATTAAACTTGGCAACTAATCCACAAATCACACACATGCCGAACCGTGGGTCCTGATCCGTACGGGTTACGGATTTTTTAACACTGCACCCCTGCTCTCGATAGTCGGCAGTGACCCCGGTTGGGAAATACTGCTCTAGCGGTCAGATCTTGTAATTACCGTGGCGTGAACAGCACACCAGTTGCGACAGTCCACGTCGCACTCGTTGACCTCCAAAAAAATGATTATGTAAATGTGTTGCATCTTCTCCGCTCCTTTAGTAATGCTATGGCAGTCACGACGTTTGAAGACCTTTTTGGTAGCATCTCAGGCGGTTAGAACCGCTGTTACTATTCCAAGCAGGAGTGTGTATATATACACATTATTTGTCAAAGGTTTGGAAAATACGATTTTAAAATAAAGTCTCCACTCAATAAGGCTGCATTTATGTGCTCACAAATACAAGAAAAACACTAATATTGTGAAATAGTATTACAGTTTAAAATAAATGGTTTCTATTGTAATATATTTTAAAATATAATTTATTCATGTGACGCAAAGCTACATTTTCAGCTGCCATTACTCCAGTCTTCAGTGTATATGCTGATTTGCTGCTCAAGAAACATTTATTATTATCAATGTTGTTTACAGTCGTGTAAACAGTTGCGTAGCCTACTTAATATTTATGCAGAATGATGCATCAATGAATCCTGAAAAACGTTTCCACAAAATATGAAACCGTACAAACTGCTTTTAACATTGAAAATAATTAAGAACCATTATGAATAACTGAGCACCAATAATAATTGAGCAGCAAGTCAGAATATTAGAATGATTTCTGAAGGACCATGTGACAGACTGGAGTAATGATGATGAAAATTCAGCTTCGCATCACAGGAATAATTTACATTTTAAACTATATTCAAATAGAAAATAGTTATTTCAAATTGTAATACTATTTCACGCACAGCATCTTAGGCTATGAATTTGATGAAAAGTGAAATGTTATCCTGTTTTGTTTTTATTATTTTACTGGATATTACTGAAAGGTAGAAGATATTAGCAGAAAATGACAATATTGTGTGTGTGTGTGTGTGTGTGTGTGTGTGTGTGTACAGGTTTATGGTTTATTAGGACACAAATGTGTATAATGGCGTGTGTATAAAGTATTACAACTGTGTATGAAAATACAGTATAAAAACCATTACGCCTATGGAGAGTCCAAACCACATATACAAATGTGTGTGCGTGTCATGCAGCTGTCAGTTTGTTGTTGGATGCTTACCTTTGTATTTTGCTATATATCAGCTGGATGTTGGCTGCGTCTTAAGTGGAGATTCAAAGACCACTATGTTAGTGTCAAGCACAGTTAAGGACAGACATAGTTCATGTAACCTGATGATGACTTAGGCCTTATTATTATTATTACTATTATTTTTAAAGAATATATTCCTTTATATTGTAATTAGTCATTTATTCGTGTAGCCTATATCACGTGGCTTTTGAAGACTGCCGAATATCTTTTTAGAGCATGTCTCGAACAGTGGCTATGAATGCAAGGATATCGTTTTGTTGTTTTGTCTATTTAAATTGTACGAACTGTACTTATGGACGGTCCAAAGATCAAGTTAATATACGAATGTGTTTACTTGCCACGCTTTTGAGAGCCTTGTTTCTTGTCACTGGACTCGTACTGTAACTCGCTACGACCACAAGGTGGCGCGCTTACCCTATTTTCTTTATTACATTTTCTGAACGATCTGGATAATCAGCATCTATGGATATTCTGCCGTTTATTCTGCACAGAAACTAATCAGTGGTTTCGAAATATTTATGGGCCTGTTATGCATAGACACAATATGACCTGATTCAGTTTTTTTATTTAATCATTGTATTTTATTTATACTGCTTCAAAACATGTAGCCTATTTTACGTCTAGAGACTGCAGGAGAACAGAAAACTATTTTGATATTCCATCATGAGCATGCTTTTCGCCCGTTTCCGCCACTGAATAAAATAGGGCAATTGCGAGTTTATATAACGCTATTCTGACTTTATAACTCGCAATTGTGAGTTTATATCACGCAATTCGGTTAAGTTTATATATTTCAATTCTTAGGTTACCTTTTTAAAAAAATGTTTTTTTTTATTCAGTGCCGGAAACGTGCTTCCATAGTTTTCAGTACGAAAAGAAAGGAAATTTAACGGGGCAGTTTACTGCTAGTGATTGTGAACAGTGACCGTTTCAGTAGTGATTATTTGACAGCTCTAATCACACAAGGGTTGTGCTCTAATCGCGCTGAGATCCGTGTTTTTAAAGCTCCCGCTGAATCACAGAGACTGAAACAGCGCTTTAAACCACAAGTTTGTGCAGTGTGCCAATGATGTGTTTCCCCTCTGGTAGTCTTTTCTTTTCTCTTCTCTTCTTTTCTTTTCTTTTCCTAATATCATCCAGGTTTCCTAAAACAATGCTTATCGTCTTCATAAATTTTTTATAATCGAATAGTAGTAGGCGATATATATTTTCCCAAAAGTATCTAAACCCCAAGCAGAATCGAAGTGCATCGCAAGCAGAGTCATTGCAGGACAACAATTACACCGTGACTCATATCAGGATACTTTATATTTTATTTACGTTTATTTGATTAATTATTTGATTTAATGCATGTTTTTGCATTTATTTGATCTATGATTTTAAATAATATTAAATTAATTAATAAAATAACAAATATAATAATAATAATAATCTTAATAATAAAGAAAACTGGAGAAAAAAACCCGTCGTTGGTACAAACAGTTGAAAACAATTGCTTCCTTCCACTGCCAGGATCAGTCAGGGCTTCATGGATCCAGTGACCCTGCAGGAGGCTCAGGCTTGAAACTCTCCGTACAAATCTGAGAATATTAAACATTAAATAAGATGGATAGAGCAGTTATGAGCAGGCTATGTAAAATAGGTTGTTCTGCACAAAACAATCATAGCCTATAAATATTTGCATAGAAATAAATAAATTGAATCTTAAACAAAGTTTAAAACTTATTTTAAGACAGCATAGCCTATATTGCAAAAGCTATCATGAATTCACTTCAATGACATTTAGTCTGAAATAATCCGATTGAGCCAGTATTAGGCTTTGAAGTTGACCCTTCGTCAGAAAATACTTGAATTGTTGTTAGTGTCCTAAAATTGTGCCAGCTACATTGACCACCCTTTGGAATCAAGGTGTTGCGTTTTCCTTTAAACCATGATCAAAACCATTCTGCTGCAAGCAATGAAAGCAGTGGGTGTGGTGTATCACAGTGGCCTGGCCACCCGTGAGAAGTCCTAATACCAGCAGACCTGTGGACTTGTGTGCCCAATAAACATGGGGCCACTCAGTCCCAAATCAATCTGCCACCCACTTCCTAAATCAATAAGCGTGCATGAGTGGGAAAAGCAATGATGGCAAACAATTTAGTTGCACTTAACTGTAGGTTTCAGTAGGCTATATATATATATATATATATTTATTTATTTATTTATGTAATAACTTTTTCAGTATTTATTCCAGCTCATTCGGCCATGACAGAAACAAAAATAAGTTTTTAAGCAAATTGTAAGAAACATTCAAATGTGCCTTATCGCTTATCTGTTTTAACGTCTATGTCTGAATTGGATCAAGCCCTTTTGACCCCAGATTATTTTCGATAAAAGTTTATTTGTCGGAGGAAGGAAATATTTTTCCCTTTAGCCTAAATGTTTTCTTTTTGATTCTAATTTACTGCCATTCTCTGTTAAAAAAATAAATAAATAATAATAATAATAATAATTTGCAGGCAAACATAATAGGCCTGGAAGACGATGTTTTGGTGCCCCGCGCCCGACTCTGTTTTAATATGATCAAAATAACGTCATTTTATTTTTATTTTAATGGCTTTTTCACAAAGCACTATCAAGCAGTAGCCTGCTCGAAGGTTCTCTGGAGCAATCATATAGACCAGTGCTAAGCGCATGGCAAGATAGATCTATGCAGTCACCTGCAGGACAAACGCAAAATTACACCAGAATGAGATTTAATGCCAAGTATGTTTAAACAATCAAGGAATTTGTTTTGGTTACAGAAGAAGCTTCCAGTGCACAGAACGACAGCAAGACACAGTAATAAATAAATAAATAAATAAAGATAAGTAGGCTACATAAAAAACACAACAGATAAATAATATGTACACAATAGCCTACATCAAATATACAATTTAAATAGAGAAATATGTATGTAATATTGTAATCCAGTCGATAAATTGTGACTATAACATCAGTAGTATTCATTTTGCCAAGTGATAGTAAGTTAAATACATGCAGAAAAAAAAAATTAACAGATAATAAATGGAACAAAATAATAAATAGGTAAATAAATGAAACATATTTAAGGAAGTTGCGATTGTTGTAGACAACTGTATGAATTAAATTCAGAGGGAGCGTTTAACGGGAAAATGGCTGATGAATGCTTCCCGAAATGCACTCCTCATTACAGGCAACAATGTTGTGATCAATATCCTTATCATGATCAGGTTCAGTCACAGGGCCTCTGTCTCCACTGACCCCTGAAGCTTGCACCCCGAATTGCAAAAGTAAGAAAGCGTGTTAAAGAAATATATCGCTCTGCACAAAATCAGTTAGCCTATAGCCTAGTTAATTTAGGTTCCGTATTTAAAAGAACAAACATTTTCCGTCCATGAAATTTGCTAATATTTTGAACGTCACGCAGAACCTATAAGCAAGCACAAACATTCATTAACATTCAGTTTAAAGCATTCTCGATATTAATCCCAAATCGGGTATGCATGTTCAGTTAAGACATCGTTTTTATGCTGGCGTTTTGCCTCCCCCCAATAAATTGAATAATGAAAAAAGTAGCACAGTGTTTGGTAGGCTATGTGACGTGTTCATCAGGCTTAGGGCGTTACATTTTTAGGCCGATGTCTTTTCAGCAGCCATTAATTATTCGCCAGAGTCATATATGTCATACTCTGGACATTTTATGTTTAGATCTGTTATACAAAACGAACAGACTTTGAATGTGAAGGGGAACACAAACTGAAAATGCATATCCAATATGATCAAGCCGGGAAGTCTTTTGTGGTCTAAAATAGAGGGCACCATTTGTAAACTGGAATGCCTGATGATATAGCCTATGTTAAGATGTAGGAGAGAGTAACAGAAAGAGAGAGAGAAATAAATGTGATAATAAATATACAGAGAAAGAAGATAGCTCAGAGCAGGAGAGCAGATAGGCTGTCATCGCTGTGGTTTAACACAGTCAGCCACAGACTGCTCCAGAAACTCTCCATTACTGCCCATGATGGATGGGAGAGGAACCTATCCCCGGATATACTGGCCTGAGGGGCCCCTGATTGACAGGAGAACCTGGGGTTGCCATGGTATCACTGTTTCCATGGTTACACCCTGATCTGCTCTTCATTATTGATTCATGCGTTTGCTGTCCTTCCTCTGCCACTTCGAAGCCACTCTTCCCCAAACTCGCACGTTTCATTTGGGCACCGGCACTATACTCTCAACTCATTCATCACTGAATCAGCCACAAGCAGTGACTGAACGTTTGTATTTTACCACATGAGGTTATTTTTTACAGTCTGCTGTTGCATATTCAAGGTCTGTAGTGTGCACAGTAACAGATGTTTTCATGATTGGAAAACTGACCGGCCATGTGCAGATACATAAAGAGGTCTGAGAATTGGTTCACCGCTGTTAATGCTAGAATGCTAGTTTTAGCTCTTGGCCCATCTCTTTGAATATTCATGACTTAACTTTCAGACTCTGCAATGACCGAAGACTGATTTTTGTAATTAGTTGTGTCACACTTGTGTGATGCAGTTATTCATTATTCATTTCATATGCATTCATTTCATTGCGTGACCATGAATATCTTGATTGGAGAAGTATATTAATATTTCAATACAATTGCGAGCAACAATTCTTGCATCCCATTTATTATAGGCCTATCCAGTGAATAAATGCAAACAGTCAGTGAAACACCGCAACAATGTTGTGCTTAAGATATCTTTATAGAGCATCGACCGTCAGCCAGCCTCGTAATGACAGCTTCGGCCCCCTGGGCAATAATGTAGGTGTTTTCTGAATGGCGTCTACCTGAACTTTTCTCTTTGTTCTCGACGGTGGATTTCGTTTTTCTAAATGCATGTTATAGGTCTACCTACTGAAAATAGACGCTGCGCCTGTTGTCACCAAAAACAATATTTCCTGAGAGCGCATCATTTTACACTTTTTATAGAGTTATTATCCATTAATTTGCGTAGATTTTACCTTGAATTAAATTATATAGCCTACTGTGGTTTTGTCATTATTATTATTATTAGGCTATTATTATAAAAACACGTTAACATTTTACATGAGTGATTGCATCGATTTAATTTAAACGTCAACAGACCACAAGTTGAACGGTTGGATTCAACAAAGCGAAAACAATTGCCAAGACAAGTTCAAGGTCATGTTTTGTAATATTTCCTTCGCTTCATTCACGTTTTTTTTTTAAAACAATCAAAAATCACATTCGCTTTGTAATCAAAACTCAGGATTATTTATTTTCAGCACTAATTTAGTTTGACTGGCATTATCACGGCGAGCAGTGAAGTTATTCGAGCTTGAGTAGCCTATTAAGCGATGACAGTCTATTCCAACTATAGGCTACTCTATGCAAGTGGTTCAAATAGACCTGTATTAATTTTGTTTGATTGGTCAGTTTAAAAGGTTAACACTGTGAATAATTTGTGTCTGTGATGAACGAAATCTGTTTATTATTCACTGAAGATGTGTTGCACTACCACTTCTATGTTCCATTTAAATGAAAGGGATAAAAAGAAAAAACTCGTATTTGGTGAGGGTCGTGCAATGTCAATCCTGGACGCTTAGTTGAAAAAACATTACTATTAGGCTTAATAGATGGTAATATGAGGCCTACCGTTAATGGTTTGATCGCCATCTCCTCACACAACGAACAGTGAACATGTGAGAAGATGAACATATAAAATCTTCACCGTCGGGAGCTATAGGCCTAAATTCACAACCACGATGTCCATAAGCTGTAAATGCACCTTTAAAAGTAACATTTGCCATTACAGTATCCCTGTTACATATATTGCATAGCCTATTATTATACTCGAATAATATGCAGTTACATCTTCACAACAACAACTGCGTTATAGCCTAGTAACACGGTTATTAGAATTACACTTAGCTACATTGTATCACTGAACACTAATGTAAAAAGTGTGACCCCTTTGCATTTCTACCTGGCGCTGTTCCTTTGTTATTGGCCTCAAGTTCCCGAAGACTGCACCCGAATTGATTTGCATATTTCAGACTTGCTCAATTTTAACATATTTTAATAGAGACACGCAATAAACCATTATTTCGTCGCCTGTTAAGATATTTACTCGAAGCGCTCAGTTCCGTTATTTTTGACAGGTCGGTTTTTGAAAATGCAGCCGTTTTCATGTGATTCCCCCCCCCACCCCCCACCTGGATTGATGCTCTCGTTTAAAGGTTTTAAATGTTTATCACCGACAAAACAGAGCAGTCGCCTCATGCTCGCAGGGATAAATGGAGTGTTAGAGGACTCGCTTGAAATGACACGCATGCCCTGACCACTTGGGAGGTCTTCCTCTCCTCTCACAGGCTCAATACGTGACCGTTTTTATGCAGTATAAGCTTTTTCTGAAATGTCTGTGAAGGAGTCGCTTTGCTTATAGCTGTGAGGCCAGCTGTTCAGCACACGTAAAGTAAATAGGAATTAGCTAATTTGAATATTGTATTTACATGTAGCCTATAGGCTATGTAACACTTTATATTTTACGGTCCAAATTTTTGTTGTGTAAGATGTTCTTTAAAATGGTGTTGTAACTAAGGTGTTAAAATATAACATTTACAATCACATTACATTTTTATTTCACAAACATAATTTGTTTTAGTGCACTGAATCTATTTAAACATATAAAAAAATGTAATTTGCCAAGAATAGGCTGCTGTGCAATCGAGTAATTGCACATAGGCTTGTAATCAATTACCAAATTTAAAATCGTTATCAATGTTGAAGGGCCATCTTTGTAGAAGCATGTCATCGCCAAGTTTTTCTTCTTCTTCTTCTTCTTCTTCTTCTTCTTCTTCTTCTTTTTTTAAGGAAAAAAGGGGGGTTCGTAAATGTATAAATAAACGTTTTTCAAAGCATTTTCAGAACGTTGTGCACCGCAATACAAATATACAAAATCAGTACACGTAGTACAATTCAAAACGACAAACACAGCACAGCACAATTATTTCAAACGGCTGAATTCTTACTACGCCTTTGATAAAAGAGATTAGCACGAGATGAGCAAGCTCTAAGTAGCGTTTTAGTTGTTTTGTACCAGTTGTTATAAACCAACAAATCACTTTCCAGGAGGTAAAGCCAATTTACCGTAGTAAACGTCAGTGATCCTGCCACTAGCTCGTCGTGCAGATGTATAGGCTAGCCATCTCGTCTCGTCAAGCATAACCTGATGGAGCGAAGCGTCTTTATTCCTTCAAACTCATTCAGCTCATTCTTTCCACGTTACCGTTGTTTGAGGACTCTGGGCGCAAGAGTGCCTGAAGAACTTTTGGAGGACGGTTTGGAAGAAGAGGGAGTTGTTTCTGTGAGAAACTCAATCTCGCATACAGTAGCGGCCTCCATCTGGGAACTGTCACAACTGACAGCACCACGGGCACTGGCCTGATCTTCCGCGCAGCATTCAGGAAAACACAGTAGCCTACACTCTCTCAGAATGGTGCATTGTCTGGTTGTTTAATTCTTAGGAAAACAGGTGATAATTTATTACCCGATACAGTGGCGCCGCAGTATTTAATTCAATCAAGAACAAAAGAGGGTTTCGTAACTTGAGTTTTCGTATAGGCCTATATATTAGGTTGATATATAAACTTAGCCTATCGAATATGGTTACACTTTACTGTTCTTGTTGAAAATAGTATAATGTTTAATTCTCTATTTCAGTCAATATCATACTTGTTTTGTTGCAAAAGGCTAGGTCAAAATCGCTGCACATGTCGGAGAAACGCACCCCAAATCATTTAACTCGCATAACCTAAATTAAGTTAGACTAGTATCTGTTATATTGGGACACATTTATGTGGGACAAATGTAACATTTTAATTAACGTTTAATTACACTCAGATGATCCAGTCTAATGAACTAGCCTATATTAAAATATGACATTAGTAGGCTATACGGAAAAAAAACATAGCCTAGCTGTATGCTAGAACTTTACGCACTTTAAGAACATACACGACATTGCTTAAAAAGGCCTGCATATCTGTTCTGCATTTAAAATTAGATAAAGACTGCGAGATTTAGTTTTTTTTTGTGCGATTGTTTTTAATCTAAATGGTGTAGGCCTGTCTGAGATCGTGCCACATAAACAATACTTAAAAAAAAAAAGCTTATTGTCGTATAAGTGATTCTCCTGAATGGTTATGATGCTAGGATTTAGGTTGAGGTATGATCACAGGCCTTGTAAGTGATTACGTTTACAATATAGGCACAGGATGGCTCTGTTCTGACGTCAACATGTCTACTAGCCACTGCTGCAGACAGAAACAACGGAGGAGGGTCTTATGAGGTAATGGTTTACAGATGTCTGTAATACCAAGAAAAAGATTATGTTTGGTCCATGCTTTCAAATATAATACGACCCTATAAGTTCAAGAACTTTAAGATCGAGTTTTGGACAATTACACAAAAGAGGCCCAGTCAACTTATTATGCTGAGTGGGAAGTGTCTTGTGCCATTGGCGAGGCAAGTTGATATAAAGAAGTCTTGACATACCAGTTTTTTGTTTTTGTTTGTTTTTTTGTGCTGGTCAGGATTCGTACGTTTTTGAATTAGAGTTATTTAATCAGATGGGACATGAGGTGATCGGACGTAAAAGATCAAAGAGCTAGGCTATATACCAACGAAATTGTATTCCTGACTCAGACTACTTCGTTTGCTTTAGTGCCAGAGGAAATAAGGGCTCTTTACTACTTTGGGCCTTCAGGAATCATGGTGTCGAATGTAAGATATGTGTTCTCTTCCATTTAGAGAGTCATTCGTGTTACTGGAGCGGCAGCAGGTCACAATGAGGTCACAGTATTATCTGTATTCTTAATCAAGGGAGTACGGACGGTTAATTTTATCTGAGACGCCATCTTGACACTCTCAACAAATTATCTACAATTATTAGTGCATAGAACCTGTGGAATCAGACAATACGATGTAACGTAAGCGGTAATTTAATGTAACCGGATGGGTCTTAAATCGTCTGTGTGTCCTCCTATCTAAGCAGATTTACTCTGCCTGAGATGTCAGTTTAATTGCATGCCTTTGCATAAAGAACCTTAGACGAAAACTATGAGGCCTGCACCGAACGAAAAGCACGTAGCAAGTAGCACGTTAGCACACACACACACACACAAAAATAAAAAAAAGCTAATAACGATTAAGAAATTGGAAAAAATAAAAAGACTGGTCTTCCTAAATATACATCGAATGCATCATTTTAAAAATCGTTCAACATGAAGAATCTGTAATAAATCACCGACGTCATTGTAGCCTATTATTCCATAATTCCAGCGGATAGGCTACTACTGACTGGCCTTTGCCAAAATTAGGTTCGATGAATTGTGGTGCTATCCCCCTCCACGCCAGTGGGAAGTTTCAGCTGCACATTTTGATCGGCACGTTATCAATCATTTGCACAACCGAGCAGGCTTTAGTCGCTCCAGCAAAGCTGGCCCTCCTCCGTATTTTGTTGTTAACATTTGGGCATTTTCCACAGGCTCCAGTGAGTCTACTCAATCATTTATTTGAGCAGTTATGGAATTAAACGTCTTGCAGTTTTCCCCCTTATCGCGATTAAACAGCATAGGCCTATAACTAACGACCTATAGCTTGTGCAGTTTCAATGTTAGAATCGTGTTTATTTAAAAAAAATAAAAATACTATCAACCTAATTAACATTACATGAATAGCCTTCTTCGAGATTTAGATGGTAGGCTATTCTGATTTTTCCTTTTTTTCTGTAGCCTAGCCTAGGCTACGTATAAAGTACCCTAGCAAATCATCATTTTTATTAATTAAATTATAATTTGATCTTCTTTTGGCACCTGCTGCAGAAACCGTATCACCCGTTTCACCTGTGTTCATTTAATGCTTTAATTAATTCATGCCCCGATTTCGTCATGTACACTGACATATTATCAAATTGAGTTAAATTAAATACAAATCTTATTTTAACATAATAATTATAATATTTATCAGTTATATTTTTTTTATTTGTAGCTACTCGAAACTACTGACATCATTGTTACTCGAAGCAGCCTTCATATGCCGAATGGTATTGGCCTACTTGTAAAAATTAATTCGCCAACCTGTACACAAGGCCGATAGCTACTGCTAGCATTAACAGTTTATTTGTAATTAATGTTTTTTTTTTTTTTAGTATTCAGTGTTGCATGCATAAAGTGACAAACGGTTCACAACAGCCACATTGCTGTATAGCAGTTTTGTCAAATGTAAACATTTGTCTTCAAAACTTTAGATACCTTTTAAAAGCCAATATGTCTCAAAGCAGAACACAGTTTGGGCTGCTTGAATCATTCTGTTTGTGCTGGAGGAGCTGCTGGGTATGCATCGCGTGAGTGCTGTTTGATTTGACTGTCACGTCTATGTAAGTATTATTGAAAATATATTCAACAGCCTCTCTAGGCCCTAAAACTCTCATTAATTTCTACTGTAGTCTATGTTCTGCTAACGAACAGCACTTCAGTGAGTAATTTAGTGTGCAATTTGCCAAGTGGCATCTTTAGATTAAATTACATTTCAATACAACAAAAGGTCTAAGATTGTTAAAAACAGTGGTTTATTGAATTAATTACATTGTTTACATCTCCAATATTATTTAAATTTTGTGTCTCTGGACGGAAGTGCACTGGGTGGACTCAACAGTTGTTTTAGACACCAGCATTGTACGACCACAAAATGACATTATAACACTTCATGACATTTTCAAATAAAACATTTACTATATCATAACATCGACTAATCTTCCTCGTTATTAAAGAAGAGAGAGAGAGACAGAAAATAGATACTGAAAGTGATAGACAGAATAAGACAGAATTTCACGTATACTCCTTAGTGGCAGATATCTCATTTTGATTCACAATGGGACAAGAAAACAAACAATAATAAACCAATATCAGACAGCAACACACAATCTCTTACCAAGAGAGTATCCTCCTTCTAAAATGGAATGGTTTTTCCTCAAATATCCACTGTCCGTAGCGGGAAATTGCACATAAATATTCCATTAAATAATGTGAGAGAACAACTAAAAATGAGTTTAGAGAGCCTCATTTCGTGTCTTTTGCATTAGTCTCATTGTTTCAGTTCCAATGCCCATACATGCTGCGGCCAACCAGTTCTCCCTTTAGTTTTCTTGTCATTGCTGCTCCCTGAATTTTTCAAAACGTCGTTCTGGAAAAAACAAAACAAAAACAGCAACAGACAAAATAGATTATTTGTATAGCTATTGCACATTACATTAGATCAACGTACTGGTCACGATAAAGACAGCAAATGTAATAATTTAATTTATACAACAAAGATAAAGGCACAGCAACGTTCAACAAAACATTTTTTTTCCCCACAGAATAATTTTAAAGCTTTTATATCAAAGTTAAAGCAAGTTTACATTATATGCAAGTCTAATGTATGGCAATAATGTTTATCGACATTTATGAAGATCCATTTAGCCTACTTTAAGATCTTACCGTTTCTTTCTTTCGCCTTTCTTCTTTGGCGTCTGTTTTTTTGAATTCCGCTTTGAAGGCCTCTGCTTCCCCGTTCTGTTCGTCTTTGTCCAGAATGTCCATAAGGTAAGCAATGTAACTGGTAGCCAAACGAAGGGTTTTGATTTTGGACAGCTTCGTATCCGCGGGCACGTTGGGAATGCATTCTCTGAGTTCTGCAAAGGCGCTGTTGATGCTCTGAGTCCTGCGCCTCTCCTTTCGGTTTGCCGTGGGTTTACGTTTCACTGGTCGGGGTCCCATTCCAACGGCGCCGGCCCCCGGTACTCCCTCGTAGTGCGAGTGGTCGAGCCCGTGAGCTCCTGCTGAGTATTCGGGGCTGTACGAGGGTGCCATACTGTAGTCTGGAGGAGACATCTCCGGATGGCTGATAAGCCACCCATGAAAATATGGGGGTTCTTCATGACAGCGACTGGCAGCAGCTGCAGCAGCGAAGGAATAGCCGTCATGATGCATCACCGGGTGGTGGGGAAACCCTCCAACTAAACTCATGGCGACAGACTTGTGTACTCTAAGGCAAACCACAGACGGAGTAGCCTACTCTTTGGCTCTCAGATTGTGCATATATTTTGACTTGACGATTTAGACACCGGCTTTCTCCCCATAAAAAGTATTTCTTACAGAAAGTAAAAATGCAGTCCTGCTTAATTGGCCATAACAAAGATACTGCCGAATTTCTAGCAGATCATTAACAGACGAACAAAACAGGCTTCAGCTGTAACTGCACTCGAGTTATTAGTGAAAAGTCGTTTACTTACACTTATATTCTCCACTGCAAATATCCATCACGAGAAAGTCCCATTGCTATAGTTATTAATGTTTTAGCGGTGTTCAGAGCCTTTTTTCCCCTGAATTTCAAACTTGTTATAGAATCAATGAGGTGGAGCGTTGGATGGAAAAATGTCCAAACCCAGTCGATGTTGTGCACGCAATTCGCAGCCTGATTCACTCTGTGGAAGCAGGCGAATTCCGCCGTTTGATCTCCATGTCAGCTACATCTTTTGAGCTGCTTGGGTTCATATATGTCGTCAAAACTGTTCTCAGCCAATAACGTTGTAGAGGAGGAGGGACATGAACTGCAGCGTTAGGATGTTTATGCTCCCAAATGACACGAACCCTTGCAAAGATAGCGTATAGCTTGTATATACAACATGTATCAAATTAATTTGAAATACATGCAAAAGGGACTGGTAACGTATTCTGCCATTCCATGTTTATTTTTCCGTATTTATTTTGTGTGTGTGTGTGCGTGTGTAATGGCATTTATATTTGTTTTTTATTCATTGCAAATGTAGCCTATGCGTGTGTGTGCCACAATCCCTTCATTCTTTCGTAAGTTTAATTTGAAACCTTTTATGCAGCAATAAAATTGGCTACATTTTCAGATAAGCTGATGGCATAAACATTAGTATAAGATGCCTTTTTAACAAACACAATAGAAATTGGTCGTATTTAAACTAGAAGCCTGGAAATGATTGATTTTATTTTATTTTTTATTTTGTTTTATTATTATTATTGCTTTTAAGTATCAATGCCTTTTGAGAAAAAAGCAAAGAAAAGCAAAGTGCAGAGCAACAGATTTGACCTTTAAACAGACGTTAAAACTTACTTTATTCAGACCCTCATAGCGACTGTGAGCTATGCTTTTTTTATCTGGCATATATAAGAAGACAGATATATAGATCTATATAATAATTTGAAATAGCTTAAGTCGGCTGAGATAGATAGATAGATAGATAGATAGATAGATAGATAGATAGATAGATAGATAGATAGATAGATAGATAGCGTTCAGGGAATATAATTATACTTTTCGCCTTGTCGGTACAAACGAGTTCAAATAAAGCGTGATTTTAAAAAAATGAATAAAAATAATAATAATAATAAGGCAAAAATGCTGAAATCGAGTGTGTATATGTATATAGATTAAACTAAATATTGAATCTATATACACATTCAGCATGAAACGAGAAATGTTTTTAATTTGGCAGTATTAAGATAAATGTATCACTTTTCCTTTCCGTATTAGGCCTATAACTTGGTGTTTTGCGTGAAAATGTTTAATGGACCAATAAAAACACACTATAAACACATTAAAACCAGTATAGAAAAAATATATTATAATAATGTAAAATGTATAAAATAGTATCGTCAAAGCGTTTAATCGTTTTGACTGCATTTTAAAAAATGTTGACTGAAATAATCACGCCATCGACAGCTTATAATGGGACCATTTTTGTTATATTTGATAAATAAACATCAACGCTGTTTCATCATGTTAAGTCCAAATAAGCGCGTATTTGAAAAATTATTGGTGCCATTAAAGTTTAGACATCATCAAGAACAGGACAGTGATTTTGACTGTAATATATAGCCTATGTTTAAATCGTATGTTTGTATACGAAACACTTTACAAGAATTATGTTTCCTGGATCTGTTAATCCTCAGTTGGCCGTTTATTTTTCACGACATCCATATTTGAGCACTTATTTTGAGTGAGAAAAGTGTATAAAATTTGAACTCAATACAAAAGACTAATTCTAATTCTGAGCACTGTTGCTTGTAATGCCTCTTACACAAAGCGAGTATCAGGGCTGGATGCGGTGGACTTTGAGCTTACATTTGATTCTTTTAATTTTGACAGTTCACAGTGTATTGCTCCAGGTGCCAAATATAACAGCGATGTGTGTTAAACAATATCTATGGCCATAGCTATTCTTGTATGTGTGTCAGTGTGTGAGAGAGAGAGAGAGAGATGAAGGGAGAGGCAGAAGGAGAGAAAGAGGGAGTCGTGTGTGTGCGCGCGTGTGTGTGTAAAATTTCACAAATTTCACAAAAGACGGTTCATGATTTATTCGTGTTTAAGTGTTGTGTGTGGGGTTCAGGCGTAATTCATCTGTCTGAATGGAAGTTCTCGAGTAATTTAAATCGGCCGAGTCTCCAGTTAATGACATATAATCAGCCTGCAGGTCACTTGGTCAGACTCCTGGTATAGACCCCTCCTCCTCTTTCTGATCTCCTTTCAAACTGAATTTTGTAAAAATAAATAAAGTTATGCAGAACCAAATATTTGAGCATGAGAGGTGCTTAATAATCTTTGCATGAATCAAAACTAATGGATTATCTATGATCAGAATGTATGAATATGTTTTGCCATAAGCAGGACTGACATAAATGATGAAAGGGAAAACAATAAAATAACAACAACAACAAATAGCAATAAAAATCTCACTGTAACTATATAATTTATAAAGAGCATATATATATATTTTTTTTTAGAAATTCCTAAAACCGCGGAATATTCATCTATCTGTATGTAATGATTACATCCCATCTCTGCTTTCAGTTTTCCTGCTCAATTCTGAATGTTCATTGTTGTTATGTTTCATGATTAAAGTATCCCACTGAACTATCATATGCTTTTCCGTTATATTAGACAAAATATAACAGCAAAAGGTTGAAGCCTAATGCCCCATCCCCCAGTAAATGCAGTGACCGGTGGACCCCTTCTTTCCTCTGGAGGTCTCATTAAGAGAGTCGTGTGCTATTTTCAACATTTCCTCAATCCAGTGACTTAAAATAAAGCCGCTCAGTCACACCGAAAAATCCTCTCAAATCACCTTACCTTCTTAGCCAGACGTTTGTTCTCTGCCGATGTAGTTGCGATAATTGACCGTCTCTGAAAACTGACATGTTTTCCCACCTTGCCTCTCCACTATGCCGACAGGTAAGCTGTAACAAGCGCCTCAGGTTAATTTATATCAGTATTAAGCCCATCTGATATGTCAACTGATACGGAACAGGCAAAAGTCCAGATTTAGGGGACATTTACGAGATTTTAATGCAATTCATCTGCCCTCATGAATCACAGTCATTATAAACAGGTTATTCCAAACATGCGGTGAACTTATTTGCTGTGGTACACACTTCTTTCTTTCTTTCTTTCTTTCTTTCTTTCTTTCTTTCTTTCTTTCTTTCTTTCGGTGAAAAAAGACTAAATACTAAAATACAAAATACATGTTCAAGATTGTCGTTAATATTGAGTCATTTAATTACTTTAAAGAAGACAATTGATTTCCCTTTTTTTATTAAAAAGCGCATATTTAAAACGGGGAACTTTTTTTCTGTTGTTAGCCTATTGTATTCATGCATTTCACAGTTTAATTTAAAATGTAATTTGTCAATTAATTATTCATAGAAAAGTTATCTGTACTTTATGTGAACGAGTATTTGAGATAGATTGATGTATACTTAATTATTTATTGACCTGTATTTGATTATTGATTATTTGACAATAAAAATATTAAGCAACGCTTAATTTACCTAAATATCTAGAAATTAAAGAATTAAATGACATGTAACTGTAACAAGCGCCTCAGAAAAAAAAACGCATTAGGCATAAACAAAACTCCCATCAAAAAATGTCATTGTACAAGTTTGTTTTCATTTATTGATATTTTTAAATTTATAGCTTAATTTAAAAGCTGATTACATAATCATAAAACTAAAACAAATCTATAAAATGGATTTATAAACTTTGTTATTTTAATACCAATGAATGGGAATTTGGTAAGCGGGTAGAACTCAGTTAACAATGTGAGACGACTTCAGAGTTTTTAAATGGACACTAGCTGAAGGGTAATTATAACACCATGTATAACTGTATATAGCAGTGTCTGTTACCAGTATACATTTTTATATATTTCCAAATCTCTAAGGTTGTGTTCAGTTAAATTCATGTGCACCATGAATGCCTAAACACTTCACTTTTGTCAGTAGCTGTAGCTCTTGTGAATTCTTGCAATCAATTTTCAAATATTCATTCTTGAGAACCCTCCTTTCTTTCTCCTGTCACTCTTTTCCTTCTCTCCAACCCATCCATAATTCTTATCTATACTAATCATCACTCAGAAGCCCGTCTTATAACACCTGTTCACCCCCTAACACATAATATCTCATCCTCACTTTCTGAGCAAGCCTGAATGATGTGTTCTGGTGCTCCCAGAATGCCCAGATTCTGTGGATAGGCTGGTTCTGCTGGTTTCCAATGATGGTTAACTCTCTGTCTGATCAGAACCACTGCCACTATCTCCATTCGTCTGCAAGTTATCTTCATTCTCTCCGTATGTTTTTGCAGACTTCCCCACTGGACAACAGACTTTGCTCTTTTTTCCCCTCCTCCTCTTCATCTTTCCATCACCACCCACTTCTGTTTTCATCCCCCTTTCTTCTTGCACTGTTTTTGATGGTTCAAAGTCTCCTCACCTCTCCTTCACCAACACTCACTTCCTTTCACCGCACACACATACACAGAAACACAGGATCAACCTTTCCATTGTTTCTGGTCCTCCTGAGTTATTCTCTGATTACGTAAAGCAGAATGTGTGAGAAAAAGGGCCAAACTGAATAGAGGGTTAATCTCCATGTGCTTCTTGATCAGGCTGCTGTCCATTTCGTACCATTGAGGTCAACGTTGAAGCCCTACAGACAGTAATATGATCAGCACACCTGACACATATGGGAAATACAGGCCTCAGAGCCAACGCGGTCAGACAAGTCCCTGTGTAACAGACACGGACGACTCATCCGTTCACACACCAGACTCGCATTCATATTCACTCGCCATGCAGCCATTTCCTCTTGATGTCTATTTGCAACCACATTAAGAATTATCACCAATCAATCTCTACCCAAATAAAATGAGAGTGAAAAATCATTACACTAATGAGGACAGCTTGTTTTCAGTCAAGCTCACTTTTCCAGTCATCATCATCATCATCATCAGTCTGTCCAGTGTTTCTGCTCTGTATGTTGCACTAATGCAGCTACACCACCTAAAGCAATTTCACCTCTCAGACTCCGAGTTTACCGACCTGGTTTTTTTTCTGGAGCTCAGAGTAATTTCAGAGACAAATGAGATTCATAATTCACATTATTTGGCCCTAACTACTAACCAGTTTATGCAATACATCCCAAATCCAATAAAAAAACAGGGAATCTGGGCTTTAATCAGAGCCATATGTGCACATGCACAACATGACATCTTACACCAACCAGTAGACAATGCAATATGCTATAAATGACGTCTTCCTCAGTCTATGCCACAGTTTCTGAGACAATAATGTTTTTCTGCAGTGGTTGTGGCATTATTCCTGTTGAACTTTAAAAGGATAGTTCACCCCTAAAATTAAAATTCTGTCCTCATGTATTCACCCTAATGTAGTACCAATCCTTTCTTTTGTGTAACAGAAAAATTAGATAGTCACGATAGAATTTTCATTTTTGGGTGAACTGTAACATTAACCAGGCTACACTATTTTTTGGGTTACATTATTTTTTTTGTCATGCATGTTTGAGGTTGAACATCAGGGAATCTCCTTTCTCAGTTCCCCATAGTAGTGTCTCTGTTAACAAGCTTCAGTTTATTGTATCCCTCAATCAATCACACACTTATGGATTACTCTGCTCTGCATCACATCCTCCTGGACTCTGAGCCACGCATGTCTGAAAGCCCTACTTGTCCAATCATGCCACATGGATGAGAGAAACTGTTTGATGATCAGCTCATTTCTTGAGTGTTACTACAGCTGGTGTATTCCCTGGAAGATTATGGACTGTTGCATGTCTGATTATTAACAAAACATTCAGAAATGAATCGTGAGGCCATGCATCACTTTATCTAATGCAGCTGTTTAAAACCTTTCAAAATCTGACACTCTATTTGTGGAGCCAAGTTGCTTTATTTTCAATTTAATCATTCTATATGAATGCCAATAGACCAGCTCCTTCTTTTTGGTAAGATGATGGATGGGAATTGCCAAGCAAAAGCATGGCCTTTTCCCAATTTACTTAACCTTTTTTGCAATGTGTCTGATGTGCCAAGCAAAACGGGCTTTACCTTGCTTGTCATTGGCTGTTCTCTTAACAGGTGCTTATGTGCCTTGCTGTGTTTTGGCTACTAAGGCCAGGCCAGCTTTTGTTTTCCCTATGTCTTGGACTTGTCTATGTGTATGACTTTGCACTAGGGTTTCCAGTAGTCTTCTTTGAGTCCTATTTGGCAATGCTTGTGTTTTTGCGAAGCTGAATGGAATATATTACAGTTAGTGTCTAGACTGAGTCTTCTGTATGTAGGGTCATCACTAATAAGTCATTGTTTTCCTTTTGGAAAAAAGTGTGAAAACCACTTTTAGTGCAGTGGAAATGTCTTCCTGTTGCTGTCTTCTCAGAATGATCTTTTTATTCCATTTCTTCTTTCTCTGTTTTCCTGGGGAAATAAAAACAAACAAGGATAACACTTTCACAGCTCATTAATAGACATATATTTTATGGCAGTTATTGCAAGACAACAGCAACTTATTTCCAGTATTTATTTGACTAAACAATGGATGTGTGTCAGTGCCTGTGTTTTCCTTCCCTCTGAGTGGAGCCATTAGGCTTCGTGAGACTTCTATGGTGGGTCATCATATCAAACCTTTGTGGACAGACACCAGACACACCAAACAGCCAGTCCATTATTATTGCGGTGAGGGTAGACTGTCACAGTGGCTAGATGGAGAGTTTTTCTTGACTCTGCAGTATTTCACCTTAGTCCATCTATGCCTCCACCAATCATGAAGTGTGTCTAGGTTTACACGACATGGTCTTTATTCACCATGGAAAGTGGGTGTTTGTACTCTCTGTTTGTATGTATAGGGAAGAAAGACAAAGAGGGCTGCTGTGGAATTCCAAAGAGATAAATACTTAGATATAAGTCAAATTACAGACATCTTTACTGGACTGTTTGGGCATTACTTTTTGGCCTGCGTTTGTGGTCCAGGCCGATTTATAATAGTGCCGCTCGCGTCAAAACCGACATATATCATGGCAGGGCCCTCTTGGCGGCCATTATCCCCCCCCCCCCAATGAAATCCATGCACACAAGTGTGCCTAGCACTAATTTATGGCATACTGATGGATTTACACCACTCTCCCCATTAGTGTGTACATTACCTTGGGTATGTTATGTAGTGGTGTTAGGGGGAAGGATAACAAGTAATAAATTTGATCTCTTCTGCAGTGAGAATGAATAGTTTGGGTTCAGACTGATAAGAGCCACAGTCTCGCTGGTCCTTGGTTTACTGACAGTGCTGTTTCTTTGTGAACTGTTCTACACCATTGAGGTGTTAGTACTTGAAGTAAGCTGAGAGGCATTGTGTTGAAAGTGCTGAAACTAAAAATCATAGGCCCGGTTTCACAGATGGGGCTTAGCTTTAAACCAGGACTAGGCCTTAGTTAAATTAAGATATTTAAGCAGCTTTTATAAAAAAAAGTCTTAGAAGAAAACTTTACAGGTATGCATCTTGAGACCGAACAACGACACTGACATATTTTAAGATATGTCAGAGCAAGATATTTTCAGTTGAGACCGCTCATACATGCATTTTAGTCTGGGACTAGCCTTAAGCCTTCTCTGTGAAACCGGGGGCTAATATCAGATCAATTGACAGCAGTTGGCATAATCTTGATTACCACAAAATGATTATTTAAACAGCTGTACAGCTCAAATAATACACACATGTCAATAGAAGTCACGTAAGTGCATTTTTTTGAATTATAAAGCTTCACATTTCTGCATATAATTTGTCTAAAAATTATTTCCAAGTAAATATCCCAAAAATTCTTTCCATTCCATTCGTTCTCACTATAACCTCAATGTTTTTTTGTTCTTTTTTAAATGAAAATTAGGTAAATTTTTTTGGTATTTAACGTTATTCTACAAATGAAATAGATTATTCTTAATTTCTGTTGAACCCAGAATATTCCTCTAATTACTATTGAACGTCTTTAAAATAGCATAGTAAGTGCTGTTACTATTCCGAGCATGTCTTTGAACACCTTGAACACTGGTGCAAACAAGCTATGGTATTATTTTAATGCAATTAAGAAAAAAAAAGTGAGAGTACACCATCATTATAACTCATACAACATAAAAAGTGAGTGATGTTGAATTAGTAGAAAAAACAATTGTGGATACCAGCTTAGTTCATTTGTCGTATTCAAGCCCTTTAATGACCAAGAATCACCAAATTTCTCTAATTCAGATGGTACATCACAGCTGAGGCACCTTTCAGACTATTTCATTGTAGGCTGTTCTTTTGCACTCCTGTCACTGATGGCTTAGAACTCTTGTGGAAATTCTCAATGACATACTTTCCTGCACCTTAGTGATTATGACTGAAAAAGGAAGGATAGAAGAGAAGAGATGTCTGATCTCCCATTCATCCTTCCCTAAGCGCATATCTGAACAAATAAACACTAAAACAATTTACTGAAAGTGTACACAGTAGAAGTGCCAACATTAACACTTCTCTGCTGAAGCACAGCCAGGTCATTTTTTCAGGGCAATGTTTAATGTGAACTAAGATGTCCTTTCTATTTAAAGAATAATAACGACTTTTCCTATATTTGACCAGGGACATCAAGACCTGTATGTTGATGTCCATGATCCTTAGTTTCTCATATAGATGATTAATTACTTTAATTAATTTGTGTACACATGACAGTTTGAGTGTTTTTCTGATAAATTTTGCTTCTTATTGGCATACTTGTGATGCCAAGCAGATACGAATTACACATACTCATTGATTCATATTTTCTATTTGGTCAAAACTGTCAGAAAAACAACGGCAAGAGTGAGCACCCCGAAAAGTTCAGTAATGGGAGTGATGGCAACAATCCAGGTTGCCTAAACCGGTAAAGAATTAATCTGAGTTCTAAAAGAACCACCCTGCTTAGAGATCCAGTTAGACAAGACCGAGATCTTTGTCGATATAACAGTGTATTTCAAAAGTAACAAATGGCATAGACTTTAGAGCTAATTTGGCAGAGATACTCTAAAAAAAAAAAAGGGAAAAAGTGATAAATGAAGCTGGGGGAACTCTTTGACCCTCCGTCAACGGCACAAATTAGAGCAACTCTTTGAAACTCTGCTAACCAGTGGATGGCACTGGCTTCTGGAGTGAGGAGTGGTGAATCATTTTTATTCTTGTAAGGGGAGTGTTTTAATTTGTGAAGATGAACAAGATAAATAATTTATGATTCAATCCTACGCATTTTAGAGAACACAAATCTGGCTCCAGTGATTTACAGCCATGGCCATAACTTTAACAAACGTGCTAAAATCTTTTGCAGTGAGGAAGTGTGCATATTTATGTCAACGTCTCCCCAAAGATATGGTGACAGAAAATAATCCGTTCCGGTATTAGGAGACATATTTTCTCAGTATATAGAACTCAGCCGAAGGTCATGTAGATGCTACAATATTGTTAACAGGAACACATACATCAGTGCAGTGGAGCAACACCCAAGAAAGACTTTTTGGGCATGCTGGACATTCTTTCTCAGGGCTTTACACCAAGATCTTTCTTGTGAGGGCCTTAAAAGCAGCACTTTTAGGAGTATGAGCAAATCATGGAGTGAACTTTTAAGTGTCAGGAAAAAAAGGAGGGAGAGGATACAGATAACCGCTGGGATTGAAGAGGAGTAACTGTGGGAATTATGACCAGCTCACACTGATGGTGTTTGCATGAACCACATTGACATGGTGTTGCCTAAGCTGGAGATGTCGGATCCCTGTGATCACACCACATGTGCTGTTGTAATATTTAGAAGATGCTTGCATTCACTTTTACCCTTTCTGTGTTGGAAATGGTGCTAATGGGTGTTCTTGTTTTTTTTTTTTGCCAAGTTAAAAAAAAAAAAAAAAGAATTTTATTGAGAGGTATGATCATTGATATATAACAGTGTAAATTTGTATTCTATCTTTTTCTTTGTACTTTTCTGTATTTTAAAGTTTCATATTCACAGTTACAGTAATGTAGTTGCTCATATCGCCATAAGTGTACAAAGGCAAGGTCACATGGCTCTTTTTGAGATGATATAATTAGTCATTGTGAATGATTTGAATTTGTTACACTCATGATTTTGAAAATGCGTTTGATGTTTTGGTTTTATGAATCCCACTTATCTTTCAGACCACTTCAGTGTCCCAAACGTTTGCTGTGTTTACATCTGAATCCCTTTTTCCAGGATTTGATCCAACTGCATACAGTATACAGGGACTGCTTGCTCAAAGCAGAAAAGGAGAAAGATATATTTTTTTGTTTTGCCACAAATCATGAAAGTTTGAGAAGGCTCAAGATGTGGAACTGTAAAGACAAGCTCCAGACTCTGATTATTTTAGTGTTGTCACCACAGCAAGGGTGCTGCTGAACTCTTAAAATAACAATAGAGGTCTCATAAATACGTGTTTTAACAGTGTAGTGGAATGAAAAATCCTTATATTTGTGAAAAAGATATTTCGATTTCATAGATACATAAAAATCGATTTATTGTATAAATTTATTGAGAAACAGTTCTATAATTGAGAAACATTTAATACCACATTATTTGAAAATGATCAGATGGTGCATAATGCAAATGTAAATATGTTTAATATCAGAGACCTCTCCCAGTTAAAACAATGCCTGAAATGTACTCAAACCAATATCCCATCGGCTTTGTTGCACATGGCTGACTATGCATTTAAGAGCATTTTTAAACTCATTGATCATTGTAGGTATTAGAGGTAGACAGATCGGTTTCATTTGAATGTATTTCACTTATTTTATTAAATAATTATTAAAAAAGTTTTTCATTGTTGTTAAGTTAATAATGTATAACTAGCATCATTTCAGTGGAAATTTTCAGTCAAATTGAAAAACTATAGATAAATTAATTTATCCCCCCCACACCACTATTGGTTGATTTTAGCAGGTACTTCAGGGAACCATATTTTGAACCATATTTGAGAATTATTTTACAACTTTACTTTGATGTATTATTATGAATTTAATTATTTTACAACTTTCAAATAGCCATGTTTAATAATGATAATAATGATAATAACTGAAACAGATTTTTTATTTATTTTTTTGTCATGAAATCATGTTTTCTGTCCTCTGTAATAACTGTCAGCAAAAATGTACTGGCTTTTGTTAACCAGAGATGTCCTGTCAGAACTTCTCATATAAGAATTCTCCCTTCCCCTTTTTGGCGATGAGCAGATGATTCCTTTAGCTGATGATGCCTTAGGATCTTCCTATCAAGGATGTTCGCAGTTCAATTACCAGAGCCTCTCCCTCTGTACATGTTTACGTTCGCATGGAAGTTCAGAGAAGCCGTTTGAAAAATGTCAGACAGATAAACCAGTACGCTACATTCTGGCAAAGTATGAGAGCCGTAGCCAACATGTCCAATTTGTAAACAAGGCGGCCCATCGTTTGAGGATGAAGAGGGAGTACGTCTCCCTCTCTCTTTGTCTCGCTCTCTGCATGAACTTTTCTCCTTTCCCTGGAGGGCTGGAGTCATCTCCAGCAAGCCTCTGGATTCAGAGTTCCTTTCTACTCGGGAGATGGATGGTCATGTTCTAATTCACGATAACTGATAAGCTGTTATTTGTTTGGAAGTTTTTAGAGGTTAGGGAGGAAAACATGACCTCTTGAATCACAAAAAAAGTTTGGAGTACTTGAAATGACTAGTTCCTTCTAGAGATCCACATATAGGGGTGTCAAATATAATATGGTACATACCAGTCCTATATGATTTGGTGTATTTGATGCCACACACTGGTGTATTCCTCTCATCACTAATTCAGCTGCAGCAGGAGGTTGTTGATTGTGGGTCTTCTTTATTTGTCTGCCAAAAGATGAAATGAAGAATTTTGCAACTCTAGGCAGGATGTATTACTCATCTGTAGCGAGAGCAAGGAATATGCTCAGGCACTTTCCAAATGCTGCTTTAAACCTCGGCGCCCCTTGATTTATTAAAACTTCTGTTCTTAGAACACTGTCCAGTATGAGCCAAGAGGCCCATATAGATACATATATAATGTGCTGGTTGTATACAGCAGTGATTCATATCACTGTATATGCGGTACTCTAGGTGAATGTACTGTATGTCAACCTCATTGAGTGAATGGCAAAATATGGCATGGAGAGGTCCAAGCAACAAAAATCAAAGACTTAATCAAGGCACAGACCTACAGCCACCATGGCATCTCTCTTTCTCTGGTGCAGGTCAATCTCTATGAGTGTAGGGATCCCATGATGTTTAAGTGTTGTTGTTCGCCCAGGCCGAGAAGTAGTCATGTTCATCTTGCTGGAGCGGTTTTATGATGACTTTATTTCTAATGACTTATTTGGTGGGGGTTTATAGAGGAGCAGTCGGCAGAGAGAGGAAATGAATTAGCCTCTGCACAGATGGCTTTTAAGGCAAAAGACTGCATGACAAATGTTCCCTGCCCTCCAGACCCTGAGCCTCAGTATAACAAATTGAAAACGACGATGAAAAAACAGTAACAGGACACTGACTTCACAGTGCCATTGTATCTCGCGTCTCACTACACAGCATAAATACATATAGTAAAAACGGGAGCCTTTAATCTTTTAATACCCTAGCCGTCCACCCCCTACTGACTTTGCACATTTGTGTCTATGTATATGTGTCAAGTCTGCCTCATGCTTAGGGAAATAGTGAGCAAGATCAGAAAGTTACATAGTTATATGATTCTTGTATGGTGCTTTCGACCGTGTTGTATAGAATGAGTTCTTGTCCAGTTTCATATATTCAATGATAATGTTTCATGTGATGTTGATGTTGCCACTAGGTAATTGGGGATAAAATGCATGCATTTCTATGGAGGAAGGGTTTTAGCCTAGAGCTGTGTCTGCCGGCTGGTTCTCATTTAGAATAATGCTGGAATCCTCAAACCTTACAGGTTTGGCAAATGTAGAAAGTTCTTTAGATTCCCATGTTTGTGTTCTAGCAACAGAGATGTCAAACCATCCACTACAAGGAGCAGTCACCATTTACACGGACTTCAACCTTTTTATTTCTCTCAGACTAAACCAATAATTCGTCTTTTTTAAAGAAGGGGTGTCCAATTCTGCTTCTGGAAGGCCAGTGTCCTGCAGAGTTTTAGCTCCAACCAGCCCCAACACACTTGCCTGAAAGTTTCTAGAAATCCTGGAGACCTGGAGTTCAAATTTGTTTGATTCGAATTCAACTTAAACTCTGCAGGATATTGGCCTTTCAGGAGCAGGATTTGACTCCCTTGTTTTAAAGTGTCATGTGAACGCTTTAGTCCAACTGAAATGGTATGAGTCTGATATTTGTGAAGTTGGATTAACAGACTTGAATAACGTGATTGTAGCTCGGCATCATCCAATATGTATACATGTTGATCAAACTACAGTTGTCCTTCACTATTCAGTTATGAAGAAAGATTGATTGTCAATGTGGGGACTGCCTTTCCTAGTCTGTGCGGTCTAAACCCACAGGCCAATTCACAGAAGCATCCAAACATTGTGAACCAGTTAGATGCCTAAATATTGTGTCAACTTCTGATCTTTCATTCAGTAATTTCTTAAGGAATGTTCAACAGCTCTGATGTTGAAGTTCATTTCCCTCCTGCTGGTCTCTGGCGGTGGTCCCAACAGGGTTGAGAGAGTGCTGGATCTGTTCGGGACTTTAATGCTCCACTGCCCAGGAAGAGTCCCTGATAATGGCTCTTGATCTGCGAGGCTGTCTCTGCCTTGTTATCTGGATGAGAGGCCGATTGGAGGCCGTAGACTTATCCAGTCGCTCCAGAGAGGCCACCCCCTTGCTTTCTCTCTCCCTCTCCCTTTGTGGAACATTTCAAACTCTGTTTGAGGCTCTTTCCACTTCCAAATTCATTGTAACCCAGCAAATTATGCCATTATGTCAGACATGGCTTGTTGTTCTTTCTTTAATCTTGTTGTGAACCCATAGGATCAATCTTTGCTTTCTGTGGTCATTTTAGTATGTTGATCTCCATTTGAGAATGAAGGAAGTAGCAGGTCAAGGACTCACCATATCTTTGCTCTGGATGAGATTTGACGGCTGTTATTATTGTATCACTAGGCTATCCTTTGGTGCTCAGCAGGGCTACATTGGGATCTCTAACTCCTGCTGGGACTGTTAGCAGAGTCCTGCTGTTCAGCCACATGCCAGGAAAGCACTGTAAACCCATAAACAGACTTTCAAAGGCATTGATATGCCCATGACACAGGCTCAACCTCAAAAAGAGGACAATGATGGACAAGAAGAGCATAGAGAGGGGTTGAGGAGGGAGAGGGAGGAGTGAGGTATTCATTTTGACACGTTGTGATGCGTTAAATAGGCTTCAGTGCTCCTGCTAACTGCTGCAAAAACAGAAGGTGTAATTTTTAACACAGATGCTGTCAAATTAGCCACTTGTCCACATTAGCACTAAGGCTAGGTAGCATTGATTAGGCAATGCTGATTGAGACCTGTCTAAAGCATCAATGGCCTCATTTACACCTGGTATTAACATCCATTTGGTCAGTCTGATCACAAGTGGACAGAACTACAGATGTAAACAGAATCAAAAATGTATTGTGATCTGAAACACACGTAATCAAATTGCATTTGTAATGTAACACTAAAGCTTCCTGAAAGTCCTTCTTACCTGTCAGTCATTCATTCCAGGTTTCAAACGTTGCTGGTTATGTTGGGTCTTAAGCTGTAGATCAAAATATTTGGGAAAGTCCAGATTTCACAAAACATCAGTATGCCATTTACACTGAAATAAAATGTTTTTGCTTTAGATAAAATAGTTTCTTGTAAATGAACCTGCTAAAAAAATTGTGCTTTATCCTCAAACACTAATATTATAAGTGATGTATGTAGTTATATAATTACACGCCCCCTTGCCGAAAGTGGGCACAGGAAGTGCAAAGTCAAATGTACATCCAGGTGTAAAAATGTTGTCAGTCTACTTTTATTTTATTTTATTCTATTCTATTCTATTCTATTCTATTCTATTCTATTCTATTCTATTCTATTCTACTCTACTCTACTCTACTCTACTATATTATTGATGAAGAGATTAACTGAATGTTTAACATTTTTGGATGTTCAGATTTAGCTTAAATCCTGAATGGCCCTTTGTTAAAAAAAAGAAAGCGTGAAACTCACATGTGTACTATAACTCATAGTGGGGCATTTCAGCAGGAGTCTAAGGACATTGAAGGCCTGGATTAAATGACCATATCTGACTCCACAGGGTTCCATGTTCAAGCTTGTAGCTCATACTCTTTTCCAACGAACCACATGATTGATTATATTTATTAGCTCATCTTATTGTTAAATGTGTTCTCAGTTAAGTTGGTTTATTGAACTTCAAAGTTTTACTTTGTCTTGTAATATCGATTATTTTTGAAAGTGCAAAGAGAAACTGAATCACTTGAGTTTTGTCTGCTGGTGTTAGGCTGTTGAGTCCAGTGATGGGAAACCATAAAATCCCTCTTGACTTCTTACATCTAATTTTTTAGAAGTTTATTCATTTTATTTCTGACAACTAAAAGAATATTTAAAAGCAGTATATTAAGGTGAAAACTCTTTAGTAACATTAATATGTGCTATAGCAACACTTTTTTTTGGTGAGTTCTTATGGGAGATACAGTTGGTTAAAACAATTTTTTTTTAAACCACTGTTACACTCCTCCTCAGACTGTAACACTTGGGCATTCTCTATTAAATTCTATATTATGAGCTAGCCGTTCTCATTTTAGGTCTGTTAATAGTACAGTTACTTTTGGCATATATAATATTTTATTCCATGACAGCAACATAGATTTGTAGAAGTCTGTGATGTATAAGTTAAATCTGATAGATTTGCATGCAGATTCATGCAAAATACAACATTGCAAATGCATTGTGCATAAAGAATACTTCAGTTACAACTTGATTAATGTTCCACTGAACAAATGGCAAGTCAGCAAAAACACATTAAAGTCACCATATGAGATATGTCAGATTCAACGGGCCTGGAGCCAAAAATGTCCAAAGAGTTTTAAGAGAGAAGTTAGATTATTAATTTAAAATTCAAAAGATTATTTATCTACATGTCTGGCTAAGTATACAGACCATAAATTATTGTAAATTTATCTTAAAGTAAATTGCCAGCAAAGATCTTTAACTACATTTATGATAGTTGTATGTTCCCCACTATGGTAAATCAATCATAAATGTAAATGGGGGCTGTATAATAACTGAATTGTTCATTACTTTGCAAAGTCTTGTATTGAGAGGAATCATACTCGGTTACATTCTCTTTTAAGGTTGATGCTCAGACCTTAGTTCTCACCTTTGGCTAGTCTGGAACGCGTGAAGTGTTTCCAGATGTGTAGCTCTGCCAACAATCCGGAAGGTTCTATGCTGACATATTGTGAATGTTAGTCCTTGTTATTTTAGGTCCAAAACAAGTTTCATTACTAAATATGGGAAAAGGAAAATGCTGACCAGTGTTGGAGCGTCATTGTAGTGTCACTCGGGGGAACAAAGGCAATTTTAGGGTTTAATATTTAGGGTTTAATGAACATTACCTTATGTATTCATTCAATAGAGTTCAATGCTTTGTTAGATTTGCAAGTATATTCCAGCATTCACAAATGTATCTCTTAGATGATGGCTAGATACTGTGCAGTCTTCTAACAAGCTCTCCTGTGAAGAAATATAACTAGTCCATAAAAGGACTATTTTCTGCAGCCTATTTCATGAACTTGATGAGAGATCTTGTAGTGATTACTATCACTCTGAAACATCTGCAAAAAAGAAGAGATAAAGGAAAAAGTTTTTTTTATTTTTATTTTTATTTTTTTACAATTTTGTCAACTAAATTAAGCAGACCGAATTATTATTGAATTTAGAAATGAATTATTTACTCCTAGATTTGCAGTATTATACATGCTAATATGTAGACGTACATTATTTGTATACATTGCTGTTCATCCCTTTGCTTAAATAGCAAGAGTGAGGAAGTCTTTCAGCGAGGTGCAACATCAACAACATTCCTATAAGTTGGCCTGCTCCACATAGTTCAACATCTCTCGATAAATCATAGGCAAGACAGTTCAAGTTAAACTGAGGTGAAAGTTTGGGGTAAATAATCCAAGTGAGGCCATCAAACCCTCTTTTTTAACTCTCTGTTGACTTGGCAGCTGATGGTTCTGGGCAAAAACTTTTCTGAACTGAAAAGTTTTCACCTCTTTGAATATTGAAAAGCATTGCTTTGCATTCAAGAATATCCTGATTCAAAACAAGAAGGTCCATCAGCAGATGGATATCTTTTTTTTTTTAAATACTGCAAACATGATTTGGTACCAGGATGGTCTTCTCTGAAATGCTCTGTCCCTTTAAGGGCCCCCTGAGGGCAAACAGTGTTCTGCTGGTGGACACCCATACATAGTCTTTCATAAACACTACACCAGTACCTGTCATGCGCGCCCATCATTTTTCCTCCGGCTGCTCCATTGTTTATACTACACAATTCTTACATCTATTCAAACATTTGCTTTTCAATAAACACACATGAATAGGCAGAGACATGAGCAGATTCATTTATAATTTGTCACCTGATATATATGAGTCCATTCAAGTTTTACTTTCCTGTCCTTCTCCTTTCTTTTTTTTTCTCTCCATACTTTATGCTTCATTTTTAAACTCACAGCCCCATAAGGGGCCTGTATGCTTCAATTCACTGGTCGCATTCAGCCATGAAATCAGTCACTGAATCAGTGAATGCTGCCATTTGTGGGATTGCACCCAAAACCAAAATTAGCTTTAAATGCAGTTCAACAAGAAGTAACTACTTATCTGTGTTTAACATGCGTTCAGTTTAATCTATTGGGGGCATAAACATCCCATTGATAAAAAGTGCTCAGCGGACAGATTGCAAAATAATTAAAGGGAGAGTTTGGTACGGAATGTAAACTTTACAAGGGTCTCCATTTCTGTTTATTTTGAAACAGCTGTGAAGAGCCAGCCCGCCTGCCAAGTGTAAGCAGCTGTTTGTCACTTTCATTTTACCAAAGAGCCACTAGAAACAGAAAATCCATTTCAGCTGTCTTTCTTTTTGCTCTCGTCTCGCTTCAGCACTTTCTTTTTGTCACTCCCTCCACCTTCTGATACATTAAAGAGCTTCTTGATTGGTACCCATGAATGATTTGTTTTTATGCCTGACATACATGACTAGCCTGAATGGCTGTGAAGGTCATTCACTCTAATTTTAAACTTTGAAAAAAGATAGCAGCATCATTACACTACAGAGTGTTAATCAGCAGTGGAAGATTTGTAAGCTTTTGGCTCAAGGTCCCAATAAGAAACGAAAATGGATTGAGAGAGAAGTTGAAAAAGACTGAGAAAGAGCAAGAGAAAGAAAAAGGGTTGCAGACAAAATTGTTTCCCTTTCATTTGTAGATGTATCTGGTGCTGCGTAATTCCACAGACTCTTTCTCACTATAATCCCCTTAATTTACTTCTCCACTTGCAGTTTTCAACTCAAACGGACTGTGCCAGCAAGCTATAAATCAGCCCTGCCAAGGCAACACAGAACATCGGGGCTCAAATCTGCCATAACGAGTTATAACTATAGTAAACTAGATAAATCTTGTGGGTGATACAATCTAATCGTTGAGTGTCAGAGGAAACAACCTGGTCCAAAGGGAAGTCAGTCTATAATCTGTGAAACTCAGCGTGGAACAAAACCGTCTGAGACTGTTTACATACCTGCCCGCTGATTTATTTTTGTATATGACGAGTGGTCCTGTGACTATCACCCGCACATTTTATTACAGCACTGGAATGTTCAATCTTGGAGGGAACGAGGTTACCGTTTTATCTATTTTTCTCCAAATATGGTGTTCGCTTTCTTTCAACCCTGTAATCCATCATAACCTTCTTCTAATGGCTTTAGGCATGGCTTTTACAAGACAGAGCTCTGGAAGTCACAATGCAGTCAAGAGCCTGGGAAAGAATAATTTTTAGTATTTGTAAATTTGTAGAAAATTTGGAATAAGATTTTTCATGTTTTTAAAAGAAATGTCGTTTGCTCACCAAAACTACATTTATTTGATCAAAAATAAAGTAAAAACAGTAATATTGTTCATATTATTGAGCAACATATTAACATGATTTCTGAAGAATGAAGAAAATGACACTGAAGACTGGAGTAATGGATGCAGAAAATTCAGCTTTGCATCACAGCAATAGATTCCATTTTAAAATAATTTCAAATAGAAACGAGTTCTTTTAAATTTTAATACATTTTCAAAATAGTATGTTGTTATTGTATTTTGGATCAAATAAAACCTTGGTGATCATAAGAGGCTTCTATTAAAAACATGAAAACATTTTTATTATTCCAAACTTTGATCAGTAGTATAGGTTACTAGCATCCTTAGCATCTCAATAAACTATGTACATTCTTATGATTATCCATTTATGTTGTGCTTGTGCACATTATCATTCTTCATAGTCTTAAGCTAGCATCCTTACCTTATCCTTTTGTCCCAAAATGCCAGTGCTAGCGCTAACTTACAAACACAAGGCATGTGTACTGTATATGTGGTACGTTCCAGAGGTCAATCTGTGGTCCTCTAGCTTGCTGGAGCCTTTTAGCCCTCTGCCCTGTCTGAGCACTGAACCCTCTGCTGGGCTGGGTCACAGCGGAGCCAGAGCGCTAGCCATCGATCAGCTCTTATCAGTTCACAACTGACAGTTCAGAAGCGCAGTGGAGGGGCTGAGTGAAAGAGCCCTGAGAGAGAGAGAGGAAAAGAGAAATAGAGAAGAGAAAGAAAGATTATCCCCTACACTGTCTGCACTGTCAGCTGCCGGCCTGAGCTGTACTGTCAGGCCAGGGCCTAAGTTATGGGTGCCTCGGGGCTCCCTGATAAGTCTGTAGGGGTCTGAGTAAGACAGAAAGAGGGAGAGATAAGCACTGAGGTATAGCTCTTTGAGAACAAATGACACGCTCTAGTCTATGATTTTATGTACTTCCAACTCTATTTCAGTGAACTAGAGTTTAAGAGCCATGCATAATCATCAGTTGTACAGCATTTGTACCTACAATATTGTATCTAAAACACATATTTCCACACAGTGTTATTTTAGTTAGATCATTTGAGTGGCGTATATAACTAGCCTATTATGAATAATATACATAGAAAGGAAGTGCTGAAAGCTATGACAGTGACAGTGCTATATTCTTACAAGAAATAACAGAAAAAAGCATGTTCTTAATGTTCTATTGTGTGTTTAATAAAAAAGTGTGTGTGTGTGTGTGTGTGTGTGTGTGTTCACTATGTTAATGGGACCAAATGTCCCCACATGTATAGTAATACCAGTAAATGTTGTCCTTATGGGGCCATTTTTTAGGTCCCCATGAGGAAACAAGCTTATAAATCATACAGAATGAAATGATTTGAAAACCTAAAAATGCAGAAAGTTTTGTGAGGTGTAGGTTAGGGTAAGGGGATAGAATATATATTTTTTTACTTAATTACAGTAGAAAAACTATTATGGCTATGGAATGTCCCCATAATGATAGGAATAAAGTGTGTGTACATATAGTTAATGATATTTTATAGTTTATACATTATTACCATATGTATATAGTTTATACATTTTATTTTTGGAATAAGTCATCTATGCTTACCTAGACTGCTTTTCTTTGATCAAAAATGCAGTAAACAGAAATATTGTGAAATATTATTACAAATTAAAATAACTGTTTTCTATTGTACTCTATTGTACTTTTCTATAAGTACAATATTGAATGTACATTGTAAAATATAATGCAATGTATTCCTTAATGCAATTCAAATTCACAAGAACGTTGTTAGCATCTTTACTTAAACAAATGATCTATCTTTATCTCTCTCTCTATATAAAGTTGGATCAATGTGTTCAGTGTGGATCATTTAAGATTTAAAACGCATATACTTAGTTATTTCTTGAATCAGATCATTGTTGTTAATACTTCAAATCAAGATCGATCCACAGTTATCACTGAAACGATGATAACTACAAGGGCTTCACAATCTTGTCCTCACCACTGCATATTAAATAAATGTAATGATAAAGTCAGAATACTTAGTAGAATACTTTAAGTATGTTTAAGAGTTATTGCAGCATTTAAAGAATAGGCTATACGCTCAGTGAATACAATGATTGCCCTCAAGTAACATGAATAATACTATTTTTGGGGTGCCTTTCCAGCAGTGGCAAGTGTTATCCTTGGTGGTCCTGTCAATCCCCGCCAGTGATATACAGTTCAGTAACAAACCCAATTATTCTCTGACCCTCTCTCAGCAGCAGGCCTGTGCCAGCAGAGCTAATTAGGCCAGTGTCCACAATGGGCAGCTCAGACAATTATGAGTCAGTGGCCTCGCTAGAGGAGAATAAGTGATTTGTTTAAAATGTGAAGGCTTTTTTTTGTGGCTCTTTGAATGAGAAGAGATGGAGAAGGTTATGGCGGGTAGTGAGCTGGGTTAGTGCATTTGTGATGAGGGTTTGCCAACTTGAAACTATGAGTAGATAAGTTGTGTGTGGACTGATGGATATACTTATCAAAGGTCTGGTAAGGAGGAACTGATAATCAGAATCTCTAACCATCTTCCCTTGAAAAAAAATTGTTTTTGAAACAATTTTCACTCAGAAACTGCTAGTAAATTTCACAAATAATTACAAACAAATGGCAAGTAATGGATTGAATTAAACATTAAATTTTGAAGTAGAAAGACTGAAAGCGTATTTTCTTGTAAAATGTACTCCAACAATCTTTGTATTATTTACAACTTAAAAAAAAAAATTATTAAACGTTTATGAGCACTATTAGGTTAGAAACAATTATGCACTAAAACATTTTTACAAATGTAATTTATGGAAATGTAATGTATGTACATATATGAAATATATTTTCACGTGAAGTAAATATATGAAACCTATTAGAAATTAAAATCTAAAAACATGAATGCATAGTATATTTCTGGACATATATGTCATGAACATTTATATCTATCCTAAATCCCCTCAATACATGTTGACATTATATAAGTAAATACAGAAAAATAGACATTTATTACAAAAACATATATACAGATTTTTGTATGTATGTTGTTTTAATAAAGTTGCAATATATAAATAAAATATATATTGTTGACATATATGGTTGCTACATATTACCATATAAAAATCATTATATAGATATTATTAACAAATGTACATATACAATTTTTACTGTGGAGATTGTTGAGTTATAAACTTCATCAAAACAGAGAATGTACTAATGTGAAAATTATCCATCTATTTGTAGGTAACATACATGGCAATAGCACTCTTGATTTGGGACAATATATGGCATATATTAAATTTCAAATAAGGAACGTAATTTCAACTATCGTTTTGTACCAACTGAGACCTTTCCAGTTGAATGTAGATCTTATCAAAGCTGTTTGTCCTTAATGGATAACACTGAATACTACTGTTTATAGAGACCCAGAACAACAAGTGGGATGAAGAACAAAGCAAAACATAAAAAGATCAATCTTCCATAGAGAAACCATTGGAAATCCAAGTACCTTGCTGCTTTGTAGCCCAAGGCTAACTGTAAATCCTAGCTTGTGTATAGACAAGTACATGTGTCCGTAGACAGATGAGAGAGCTAATCTGCGCTTGAACCTCTTTCCTGGCAGACAGACAGACAGAAACTAGAAAGGATGGCTCCCCTTTGTTAGCCTTGCTGTGATGTGTCAAGTGAAATTTGACCTTTATTGCTTAAATGAGAGCCTCCTCCCATTGTGATGCCTCAGCCCACATCACACTCTTATGATGAAAATGAGACTTCAAACAATACCACACTTAATTCGCAACAAGATTACTGTATCATTGGTTCTTTTTGAACATGACCATTTTGTGTTCAGTTTATAGTGGCATAGCATTTTTTTTGTAACTGTTTTTCAAGATATAGATTATATTGACTGTGAACTACTCTAGATTATCTGAGTGGTTCCCACAGTCGCGACTTTGCAAACCCCTGTCTCTCTCTCACTCGCTCTATTCCTAGACGCCTTTGAGCCAAACAATGCTGAGACAAAGTCCTCAGTGGAGCCAGACTGATAAAGCTATCCACAACTGTCAATCAAATCACTAACAGAGTGATAATGAACACTTTAGCTCTGCCACACCAACTCCGGTAAACCTCTGTCATTCTCTCACCGACACTCTCTTGTGAGTGCCACTTTTTCTCTTACCTCATTTTCCTCTTGTCATCCATCCCATTCATTGCATCATGATACCACACTGGTATCAGACAACAAAAGCAACAATGACTTGTGGATCATTTTGGGGAATTAGGAATGCCATTCTTAATAGACATTATAGACTTAGAGGCCACTTGTGTTGCTGGAGAAGCTGAATGAGTACCATACATAACTGGTACTTTGGTATTTGCAAATGATCCATTCTGTAATCCATGTGATGAACCGTCTTGTAAACAATGTCTTGAGTGAGGTTTACTAGCTTGTGCAGGGCTTAACAATAATGATGGGGCCAGTGTATGAGAGTATTGTGCTGTTTGATGGAACTTTTTCTGGTTCACCCTGCCTTTTCAAATTAAATTTGACATTTGTTGATCTTATACTTTCAAATTTTATGCCTTGCCTTCAACATTGTGCTGATTTGTCACCATATTTAGCTGGATAACATAAGGTTTTGTTATTTGCAAGAATGAATTGTGTCTTAAAAGGATCAATCATAATATAACAAACTACAAACCAATTAGTAATCTTTTGCACTGAATTACATTGTGTGACGAGTGGGGCAGGGTTGAGAGCCATGCGAACGGGGCAAGGCTGGTGGAGGTTAATTATAATGAGCGACACCTGCACCACTCATTACACAATGTTTTCCAGAAGGAAAAAAAAACTATTTACAAATTTATGGAGCTACATTATTTGTGTAAATAATTTATATTGTGTTGAAAATTGTGCAAAATAATTTGTAAAGAATATTTAACATATAAAAACAATAAATAAAATAAATATATTTTATAAATATAATTATGACCATTTAAAAATAACATTTTGGTAACACTTTCTATGAAGCCCGTATTTATAATACATTATAAGGGTATTCTTAAGGCATTATAATGAATGCATAATGCATTGTATGTTGGGTAACACTTTATTTCGAAAGTCCACTTTAGACATTCTATTAACAGTAAGTAACTTTGCAACTACATGTCAACTAGAGTATTAGTAGACTGTCTGCTTAATATCTTCTAACACTTTCTTTGTCAACTTATTCTACTAACCCTAAACCTACCCTAACAGTCTACTCTGAGAGTTAGTAGACATTAATGAGAATTAGTTGACATGTAGTTGACATGTAGTTACAAAGTTACTTATAGTTAATAGAATGTCTAAAGTGGACTATCGAAATAAAGTGTAACCATATGTTGTATCATCTCATAAATAATCATAACAACAATAATAATACATTGTAATACTTACACATTTGTGGTTATAACTTTTAAGAGTGTGATTATTTATAACACACAATTAATACCATATTAAATCCACTTAATTTATAATGGATTATCTCATTTCGTGACGTTGTTTATTTAAGATCTGCACAGTATCTTATTACTTCTTGTGTGTGGTTAGGAATGGTTGAGTGATTTTGAGTGTTTCCTGTGAGGTTAATGTAAATTTTTGCTGTTTGCTAGTTTAAGATCAGTTGTAATACTTTCAAATGAAAAAATGCAATGTGGTTTTTTTTTTTTGATATTGCATTATATTTTATTTTGATGGTTTCCTTAGTCTATTGACTATAAGCAACTTTGCAACTACATGACAACTCTCATTTAGAGTATCAGTAGACTTTGGTTAAAGGGGTCATATGATGCTGCTAAAAAGAACATTATTTTGTGTATTTGGTGTAATGAAATGTGTTTATGCGGTTTAAGGTTCACAAAACACATTATTTTCCACATACTGTACATTAGTATTTCTCCTCTATGCCCCGCCTTTCTGAAACGCGTCAATTTTTACAAAGCTCATCGGTCTGAAAAGCGAGGCATGCTCTGATTGGCCAGCTATCCATCTATCCGTTGTTATTGGCCGAATACCTCAAGCGTGTGATGGAAATGTTACGCCCCTTACCATATTGTGATGCCCTGTCCGGCCGGAGAGACGAGACATACACATTAAAACCCATTATAAACAGGCATTTGTGGCATCCAGTGCGGCCATAATT
>NW_015505838.1:106548-133501 GCF_001515645.1 Sinocyclocheilus grahami
TCGTCAGTGGCAAATCCTTTAAATATAAAAAACGTACTTACAGTCTCTGTGAGTCAGAACAGCCGGCATTGTAGTCTACTCTCCCAGGATCAGGAAACAGTCCTCCATAAAATGCGCTGGACACATCTGAATATTTGGGTTAAACTGTTCTGGAACAGTGTTGTAAATACAACTTAACTTCTGATTTCTTGTCGTTTCCACTTTTGGAAGGCCAAACAAAGTAGTTTCGTTTCACAACGAAACAGCATCAAACATGCCTTGAGTGAGCAGAGGCCTAGAGTTGAGCGGAGGCTGGCTTGAGTGAGCAGAGGCAGGCGGGCTTGAGAACGACGCGGCCGGCGGATTTGACGAAGGAGCGTCCGGTGGGCTTGCGGCAACCACATGTGACGACCCTGGGCTGGACTCCACTTTGTCCACGGTGAAAGCCGACGAAAGCCACAGCGCAAAGTTGATGTATTTCCTCAGCGACCAGCACGGATAAGCTCCAGGCATGACGAAGCGGATATCGTCCTCTTTTGGAGGGCCAAACAAAGTAGTTTCGCTTTCACAAGGAAACACACAGTGCCTTCACGACATGGCGGCGGCGGCAACAACAATACTACAGCGAGAATAAAAGTTACGTCTTCTTTCTTTGTGTGAACATTTGGGTGGCGTTATGCAAATCTACCCACATCGTGACATAGATATGTGGGGGCGTTTTGGAACGAGCCATTTTAGGTAGGCGTGGTTGACTCTTAAACTTTCTAAAGAATATCTCTTTGGATTTGAGACTTTAGTCTTTGCAACTTTACAGATCTTCTTTATGCACCAAGAGCTTGTAACACTCCAAAGAGAAAGGAAAAATTGAAATCGCATCATATGACTCCTTTAAGGTTGGGGTTGGTAGAATAAGTTGACGTACTTGCAAAGCTGCCTAGAGTGTCTGTTGGGGAACCATCAAAATAAAGTATTAGCAGATATTTAGCAGGCATACTACTAATACTCCAATGACTGCTAGTTGACATTGCAAAGTTACTTATCAACAGTTGTCTAAAGGGTACCATCAAAATAACCATACTGATATTACAATAAAAATAGTTCAAAGCAAATGTGTACACATTCATCTGATCTGATATCTGATTTTATGGCTGTTGGAGAAAGAAATTGTATTATTATTATTATTATTATTATTTGTAAGTGTTTTTTGTCTGCTTTAAGTAAAGTGAAGTTACTTAAAAAAATATTTTCGATGAGCAATTTAGTGCTCAGTACCATTTCTTATTATTGTCAATGTAGAGGCAGCTGGGCTGCATAGCATTTTTAAGGATTCAAAGGAAAACATGATTGAACTTCATCTAAAACTTTTATCCTTTGTTTCACAAAATATCTTATTAATGCTTTCCTTTTACACAGGAAATTAACCCTGTGCTAATTTAAACAGTACTATAACAACTGTCCAATTCTGTTGCGCAGAAATAATGAGCCAGGCAGGAGTTTCCCAAGCTTGCAGTGAGTCAGGTCATGGCCTAAGTTGACTAACAAAGATCCAAGTTCAATCCAGGTTTGAAAAAGTCTAATAGCTGAAAGCTGCACTACTTCGACTTCAGACGAAAGGGACACACACTCTTCAGAATAGGTCCGGAAGGTCCCTTGTTACCATTAGGGATAATTGCACCCGCACGATCACTGGAGCTGCCATCTTCTTTACACATCACCATCAGACACCCCCGCACAATCTCCATAGACAAGAACATATTTTGAAAGCAATTAATGGTAGGGGAAATACCGTAGTTTGCCTCTGCTGACTTGTCACTTCGTGGCTGAGTTTGTGCAAGACACACCTGGTGGTCAAACTAAGGCATCTTTGGTCTCAGAAGAGCTTCATAAAGGGAATATATAACTATTAAATCTATGTTTCTTTGTCCGTGGAATACAACAATGGTTATTTACCAGGATGTCCAAAATGCTCCATACAGTGAATAGTAACTATGAATGTTAGCTTCATAAAAACAGCAGCCTGAACTTTCTGGTAAACAACTCCTTTTCCAAGAAAAAAAAAGAAACATCATATGGGCTTTAGTGTCATGATGGTAAGAGATTTTTGGGTGAACTATTTATTTATGTCACATAAAATGTGTTGTTTTAGGTTTCAAGATTGATTTCATTGTCATGCACCTTGTGAGAAAAATACTTTTTTTGGTTGCTTTATGAGGAAACTTTTAAAAGGTTTAGATTTTGAGGTTTTGGTTGTGGTTGATAGACATCGTTGCAGATAGCAGAAGAATGTTTCTCTAGTCCTCCTTTCTCACCGCAAGCACACTCATTCACAGCTGTTGTGATACTAAATGTCTCCCAAATGAGAAATATAAAATATAATACATGGGAGTCTCTTATGAGTTCATGTAAGAAGTATTGCTCATGAAGACTAGCACATTTACTTTTGGTTGAAAGCCCACTGATAACGTCTGGAGGAGGTTAACGAAAGGATTAGCCATCATTTAAACCTTGTGACCATGCAGTCATTAGCAGAGGACTGAAATCTTAATTATCATAAAATATCACTAGTAACAGAACACAGACCCAAATGAGACACTAATTGAGAAACATCAATACCTTGGCTTCAAAAATAATGAGAACATATGTTCCTTTCCAATATCTCTGTTCAGTCGAACATCATATCCTGTCTTACTCCCCCAGAGGAACTCACAGAGGATGACTACATGGGTTAATCTGTCTATTATAGAGACTTTGTTCCTGAGCATTTATACTAATTTTATAAGAAAATTAGATTCACTTTTCATATAGATTTATAGACAGGTAATTGTTAGATAAAGATCTATATATCTATCGTAGGTGAAAAATATTACAATTTTAAATCTGATATATACTGCATAATATATTGTGCAATGTATACAAATGGGTGTTTTAATAATTTATTCAGAATTGTTTTATACACTCTAAAAAATGCTGGGTTAAATACAACCCAGTGCTGGGTTAAATAGGGACAAACCCAGCAATTGGGCTGTTTTGACCCAGCATTTTGGTTAAATGTTTAACCCAACCTTCTGGGTAGTAACCCAACCGCTGGGTCAAAACAACCCAATTGCTGGGTTTGTCCCTATTTTACCCAGCACTGGGTTGTATTCAACCCAGCATTTTTTAGAGTGTAATAAGTTTAAAATTTTAAATTATCATTAAATAATGTTAAAATATGAAATCTATATTCAAATTAATATTCCATCCGTTCATCCATCTATTCATCCATCTATCCATCTATCTATCAATCTATCCATCTATCCATCCATCTATCTATCCATCCATCCATCTATCTAACTATCCATCCATCCATCCATCCATCCATCCGTCAGTCAGTCAGTCAGTCATTCATTCATTCATTCAAGGCAGAAACAGGCTGGTTAAATAGTAAGTGGCAGATACATTAGAACTCTCCCCATGTATTTCAACAACTTAATTGAAAGGATAACTTATTATGGAAACATTCTGATCTTGTTGTGTCCTTGAGATGGCGATGATCATAGATAATAGAGATGAGTGTTTTACTGAATAATGGACGAAGTGGCAGACATTGGGTCCATTTTAGGGCTACGTTTCACTATTTCCTGTCCTTTCTGTCTCATTTTCTGTGGAAGGTGGCTGATCAGATTTTAGTGAGAGCTTAAAGAAAACCCATAAAACTGCTTTTATGGATACTTCCCGACCTCATTCCTTCATCTCTCTATTAGAGGAGACAGTGCACCGATTCAAGGCCACAGTTTTCATTTTAAACAGCAGTCTGCCTAATGGACCCAACAGCAGCAATAACTGTGCTGTGAAAACAAGGCCATGTAGCTGTAAGACACATCACACTTGCTGTCAAAACACATATGTAACTAGATAGCATTGTGTTATTTAGCCACATAGTAAAAGCGAGTATATTTTTGCACAAACTGAAATAGTTCCATTAGGTCAAATTAATGCATTAACTAACAGCTAACAGAAATACATTTGTTACAAAACTTATTAATGTTTGTTAATTCATGGTAGCTCTCATCCATAAAATAAAATTAAAAGATACAATTTTTATTTTAATAATGTGTTAGTAAATGTTGAAAATAACAACATTGTTAGTTCATGTTAACTAAGGTAGTTCACTAATGTTAACAAAAATAACCTTATTGTAGAGTGTAACCAACATTCCCAAATGGGTAATATAAATCATAACATAATTATTTTAGGCATGACATGCCTTTAAAATGAACTAATGAATTACAAATCGGCTCTTATCTCGATATGTACATCTGCCAGTCTTACTAATGATGTCAGCAGCATGAAATCATTTATTTGTTTGGGCATGTGAGGAAATCTCTGAACCCTTCACTGTGGCCCAGTAAGCTCTGTGGTCATTATCATTAAACAGTATTCCAGACAGAACATTATTTTTGATGTGTGTTATCAAAAATTGAAATAAGCATTTGATAGTGAATTCAGACATTACCTCAATGGCGGTGTTGTCGTGACGTGAAATTACAGGAATTCATTGATTAGTTTATTTAGCCATTTATTCAGCTCTCTCGCATTCTCCCGCTCTCTTTTCCCCTCCCCAAACCCCTACACTCCCACAAAAAATGCTCTATTCATTGTTTCCAGTCCTTGGGAAACAAGGGCGATCTTTAGAGCAAATTATATGGATGTATTCCACCTCATATATTTGTCAGGCATTTCAGCAGTGGAACACTCATTAGGAGAGGCAATAAGGAGGTCTGACAGGCAGCTTCAGTCCACCTCAAAGCACAGTCCATTTGCGCAGGCCCTCAGGAGTGCACATATACGCTGCTCCTTAAAAAACACACTCTCGTTACACTCTCCTCGCTCCGGAGTGTGTGTATTGTGACACATTCGACACAGATGTGTGATTTAGATGAGGTGAGTTTAGGGAAGTGATTGGCGTAGTTTGACAAAGGTCAGCAGAGTTGTCTCCGGTGTGTGTTGGTGATTTATTTTGGGAGTACTGTGGTTTGGGTGAGCCGGCCGGTGCTTTGTGAGAGAGACATATTTTTGTGGATAGGAAGCTGGTTTTATTGGTTGATGAAACCTCAGAGTTCCAGCTGTTTCCGAGCTATGAGTAAAGGTGGACAGTGTTACTTCAGCTCCAGACAGATTTAGGAGAGATGGAGAAAAGCTGGGAAATGGAAAATGATTTGGCAAATCTACTTTAAGATAAATGCTTTCAGATCCTGTAGGTGTATCCTTCTTAAGACGTTCGCTCTCCACACTAGAACAATTTATCTAATCACCTGATTTATAAATAGCAGCTGCAATATTTCCATCAGAAGGGCAAGTTCAGCTATTTTTTAATACCTCTGATGTAAACATTTCACACACTATTGAGTCTGTGATTGCATATCGACACCAAAACAAAGACAAAATGGGCTATTTCACATTGCATGTTCCCAGTAAGCCATCGAGCTGCATTACGATTCAAAGGTTTAGACATTATCATTGAATAAATAAGTCTGAAACAACAGATAAAGCATTGATAGACTAGGAGCACCCAGTATTTCCACTGGTAAACACTCTCACGTCACCAGTCTTAGCTCAACGTTTGGTCATATCATGGGAAAAGTTGAGTCAAGCATTGTTTGAGCTTGTTCTGCTATCTCTGTCTTGTTGGTATACAGCAGTCATGTCTATATTCAGTTCAGCGGTCACACAGAGGAATATTGTCTGCTTATGTGATTACAACGTATCAAAGGCATGTTATCAGGTTGCTTACTACGTCTGGAAGAAAAACAGTGCATTATCTAATTTCTAGCTTGGACAATAGTGCAAATTATATAAACTATATACATTTATTATTCTTAGTTATATATGTGTATCATAATACTTTGCAACATACTAGTGTAAATAATAATAATAAAAATTATAGACTAAGAGACTAAAATCAATATGGAATTAAATTAAATATAAAATACAAAATACATGTTATCTTATTTATAGATTTGACAATATTGCAAATTATATGAACTATATAAATAATAGTTATATATAGGCATAACCTAATGCAAAGCAGCATGTAAACTGTGTAAATAATTTTCTATCTATCTATCTATCTATCTATCTATCTATCTATCTATCTATCTATCTATCTATCTATCTATCTATCTATCTATCTATCTATCTATCTATCTATCTATCTATCTATCTATCTATTGTAGGTGAAAAATATTAACATTTTAAATCTGATATATACTGCATAATATATTGTGCAATGTATAAAAATGGGTAAGTTTTAATCATTTATTCAGAATTATTTTATAATAAGTTTAAAATGTTAAATTATCATTAAATAATTTTAAAATATGAAATCTATATTCAAATTCATATTCGATCAATTCTTCAATCTGCCCCCGGGTCACGGAGATGCTGGAGACAAACCCTGGCACAAAAGCATATTATTTTGTATAATTCAGAATTATACTAACTTTTCCACGACATTCTAATTTATTGAGATGCACCTGTATATTTTAAATGATTTCTATTTATTTATTATCATTTTAAATTAACCAAATAAAATTCTAAATGCATGTCAGTGGATATATATACAGTATATATATGTAGATATAGAGGAGCCACGTTACACTTTGTATGGAGTTATCACAGCATCCTTTTCTTCTTTCTTTCTTTCTTTCTTTCTTTTCTAGCAGTTAAAGATACTTTTTTCTTTTTTCCATGTAATATAACACAAGTTATTAGGAAAAGTTACCCTTTAGCTTACAATTAATTTTCATTGATAGTAAAGGAACAAGAAGTGTGCACAATAGGCTACCGTGAATATGCAGTGGATAAACATTGCTGATTTTTACAAAACATTTGGGAATTTGTCTGTGAAAATAGATCATGTGACACCTGTCTTTGTGTTCTATTTTTTGAAACCAACCTGCTCTCCAGGTGTTCATTTTTCAGCTCTACCAATAGGACATATACATGAAGTGTGTGTTTGTTTGCATCTACGTCTGAGATCCCTCCCCTCCTCAGGCTGTGTGTCAGGGTGAAAGTGCTGCTGGTCATCAGCTAATGCTGACATCTGCCCCCTGCCAGCTGACTGCCCTCTGGGACAGAGATCTTAACATGCACCAGCCACACACATGCAACCTCTTTTCCTTTCTCTCTCTCTTTATCTCTATCACTTGCTCTGTGGCTTAGAGCAACAGGTGATACTGCAACTCTTATTAAATACAATGGGACTATCTCCTAACCTGTCCTCCTACTTTTCTCTGCGATCTTATCTTTGTATCTTCTACCGAAAACAAAGAAATAAAAAGCAGTACACGAAGGCTAGTTACTTAGATCCACTTGCGATTATGGTAACAAAGTTTCAGGCAGTGCTGTCTGAAGGAGCGTGCCGAATCAAAGTGTAAAGAGTCCTGGAGCCGACCTTTTTTTGAGCATCCCACGGCCCCTGAGGGCTCACAGAAGGGGTGGCCTCTGAGCCAAATTAACTTATCTTGTCCATTTGTTTCTCCTAAAACAGATTACAGCGAGGGAGCCCACACTGGATGCACTTGGGTCCCTCACTCACTCATTTACTCCCTGACTGAAGCCCATGGGCGCTTGACCAGCTTTTGTTCATGGTGCATTAACTCTGTCACACATTAGCTCTGACCACAGCTAAATGACTGCACTTGAGTCAATTGCTGTATAGAGTCCATATTATCAGCTTTAAAGGGTCTTTAGCTTCAGCTCCCTTTTAACTAACCGTGCTCCTATGCAGTCAACAGGGAAGCTCCGTGGGAGTAAATATTTTTAGGACTTTTTATGCAGACTTCCAGATTTTGGTCACTAGCATATCAGTTTAGTACAGAAACACAGAAGTGTGGTTTATTTCAGGGAGCTTCCAAAAGTTTTCTTGGATAGCGCTGTCAGGAGAGCAAACTGTTTGGAAGACTGCTGGCAGGGAATCAGACATGGGCCTAGGAAAAGTGATGAGTGTCAAGGAGCCTGAGCTCCAGCACGTAGAGTAAATGGCCATATTTATTAGATGTTACAACAACAAATGGATGCTTATTGCTCTAATGACCCTGATTTCCTTCTTGTCTCAAGGAAATCAAAGAGCAAATGCATGGTGCCATTAGTAGTCAGTCATCTGACCTTAGCTTTAAAACATTTAAGTCATGCACATATGCACTTAGACACAAACAAACAGCGAACAAACTCTCACATAAAGATTTTTGCCTGTTATAGTGTGCATATTTATAATTATTTGTTCATATATATTACAGTTGTCAATTTAATATGTTAATTTAGTGCAAATAATACAAAATGTGTTAAAATACAGCTCAGGTATTTTGAAAATGTGTTCAAATACTGCTGAACACACAGCAAGATACACAAGACAACGATGTTTGTCTGCACATGTACATAGACAATTTATTAAACTGTGCAGATGGAATGCAAAAATGTTTCCTGTGTGTATATACGACCAAAAACATCTCTAAAATCGAGTGCAAACCAAATGGATTGTTGTGGACTGTAGGTTCAGTTATAGAATTTTACATGGAAAAAATATTGACATTTCCGTAAATGCATTGACTACTTGCACAACATCTTCCGCATTGTACTTCTTATGGCTCTTTCAGATAACAACATTCATGCAGTTATTCATAGGAAGGCAGATTTCTACTGTCAGGTTTTTACTTTTTAGAGGCGCCAATTCACTAAAACATGTTTTTTTGGAGTTATGTCTGCTCATGTCCATGGATTTAATGAAGAAAAAATATTAATTATTAGTATTGTAATGTTGTTGAATTCAATTTCATTAAAAAAAAAGTACAATCAATTAAATGCCCTAATTCCCACTTATTTAAACATTCCGATGACCAAAGCATAATGCAAACAACATAAGGATTCTTTGAAAGGAGAGTGTATGTGTTTACATATGTGTTTGTAGATAATGCATATTAGCCTCTTGTGAGTTTCTCCGTGTTCTATAAACAGCTCAGTGCTATTTAAATCTGGGTGTGACTGAAAAAGCCTTGCAGCACGTTTAAATAGAGGCCTCTCAGTGCAGTAATTACTCCCAACAGGAGGAATTGTTTGACAAGGCACAAGGCAGGGGTCAAAGGTCACGCCCTGTCTGCCTCCCTTGTTTGCCAACATGGACACGAGATCACAGCCTGCCAAGGCACTGCACGTTCTGTCACATTTCGCCTCCTTGCAAACAACAACAGCTCTCAGGAACCTTGCGTCGTTTGAGAACACGAGTCTCAGACCTAGGCTACACGTTCTGGTTCTGTTATTAAGTCACTCCTATGTTTGCCATTTTCTTGGTCTCTTAGTTGGCCTCAGTGAATGTGGCTGATTAGTAATTATGATAAAGCGCTTGTTGCCGCGAGCAAATTGAGACCTGGGAGTCGGCCGTCCAGTTTGTGATTGATCATTAGTCTGTAACTGGCCGTGTCTCAAACCAGGGGTGTGTTTTTAAAGCCGATCACTGGTAAAGAGAAATGTGGCGTGAGGCATGGTGCCTGAGACCATAGTCATAGAAGAGATTGTGTGTACCTTTATCTGCTCGTATGCTGACTGATGGAATATGTAAATACAAACATGGTCTAACAGATTGTAAAGAAGTAATTATGTAATTGAATGGACGATGGACAACATTTCCTTATATTCTTTTATAGAACAAAATTCATCGGAAGGCAGATTGGTTCTACTTTTTAGAGCTGTCAGTTCACTAAAATAACTGACCGATTTTTGATTGTGGCAATACCTCAAATATATATTTTTCCTTTCCAAATTTAGTGCATTAATACATAATTGATATATATAATAATATATATTTTTTCATTCATTGAGTGTGATTTACATACTGGTGATATTTCATACTTGTGCGATGTTGAATGATAATAAAATTCTACCATGCTACTGAAAATTACTTTACTTATTTTAACGCCCCATTGATTTGATTTATGAATCAATTTACTGTAAAGAAGACTTTTCTCCATCATTTACTAGGGGATTTGTGTGCACTTCCTTTCAAAAATTGAAAGTTGATAAGAATTTTGTTTTTAATTTTTTGAAAGAAGTGTTTTATGCTTATTAAGCCTGCATTTATTTGAACAATAATACATTAAAACAGTAGAATGTAAAATAACTGTTTTCTATTTTACATTTTAGTGTAATTTTGTCATGTGTTGGCAAAGCTGAGTTTTCGGCAGTCATTACTTTAATCTTCAGTGTCACATAATCATTCAAAAATCATTCTTTTATGCTGATTTGGTGCTCAAGAAACATTTCTTGTTATTATCAAGGTTGAAAACATTTGCGATATATGTTTCTAGAAACCGTGATACGGTTTCCATTTTTTGATGAACAGAAAGTTCAAAAGAAGAGCATTCATTTGAAATAGAAAGTTTTTGTAACAATGTAAAAATTTCCACTGTCACTTTAAATCAATGTAATGCATACTTCCTGAAATATATATATATATATATTAAATCTTACTTACCCCAAACTTTTGAATGGTAGCTGTTATTTAGATCAAAATCAGACTGTACAGAATGTAATGTCAGAAACAGTTGTAATGCCAGACTGAATACATGCATCTAAATAAACCTTCCTCTCAAACTGTAAGGTGTTACCTTTGGTAGCCCTACTATTTCTACAATATATAAGAAGAAATTCTAATCAGTGAACTTTCATTTACATTTCAACAACTAAATAGTAAAAAAATTAAAACCATGCATTTAAAGGGGTGGTTTTGTATTATTAGTAGAGTGAATTCAGCACTCTCCCACACAATGGAGCATTGCAGTGTTTGAAGGGTGTAGTTGTTTTACTGATAGGGTGCTGGCACTAAACCCTTTACTAGTCTCCTTTAACTCTTTGTGATTTGTAGTTCAAGGTAATCTGTGGTGAAATGTCTGCTACTACCAAGGGGTCAAAATTTGGCTGGTTAGCGAAGTCCAATTAGCCCCTGCTGGTGGACGCCATAACTACCCATTTAACTTATAAATAGATTTTTCTATATGAGTATCTGTGTATTCTGCACCAACTGAGCAACTGCCATTGAGATGAATGGGAATGCTAATGGATAGCTTTCTTCAGATGTTATAGAGGCTTTTGGCTACTAGACGTTCGTGTGAGGAGAAACAGTGAAATTATCTGGTGTATATTTACAGTACCAGCCACTAATTTCTCAAATTGCATGGGCTGGAAAGCTTGAAAAATGTAATATTCCATCGATTTTTGAAGATGCTGCACACAGTAAAGTTTCTTTTTCTGTCACTGAAAATGTCTGTGTATGAAATCCGCTTGCAAACACCCATCCAAAGTGGCGATTTGGGAACTAGGCAACTGCAGCAGATTGTAAACACACATAACCAGAAACAAGTGAACCACATTATTTCAAATTGAATGTGCGTCATAAAACCCACAGCAAGCAGTCCATTCAAAAGAAGGGTAACGGCACAATCTGTTTCAGAGTTCAGAGTGAAATTTAGCAGAAATTGATGCACTGCTCTTTTATGGCATGCATCTTTTGTGTTATCATGCTAAACAATTGTAACAGATAGTGGACCTTATTCATAAAGCACGACCAGAACACATTTCTGTGGAATTTCCATATATGATTTATATTGTCATTGTAAAAACCTGGAAACTGGAGCAATTTCATGTATTAACATATAGCCCATACAAATATGAATGATTATGTATGTGTACCTAATACATTTTTGGACATATATGTCATGTATATCCATCCTAAAACCTGTCAATACATGTTGATATTATATAAGTAATATAAAAGATAAACTTGAATAAAAAAATAAAAGTTATTCAAAAAACATATATACACACTTTATATATGTTGTTTTAATAAAGTTGCATTTGTTGACATGATTGCAACATATAATACCATATAAAAATGATCATACACATATACATACAAATTTGATTATGGGGATTTTTTATATGTTATAAACTTGTATATTCATCTAGAATGTAGATGTGAAAATTATATATTACCTTATAGGTAACATGTATGGCATTATCACTTTTGGCAATCTATTACATTTCTGAATGGGTACATTCAGATTTATTCATTCTGCTTCCAATAAGCAACAAAAAATGATCAGTATAACAAGGGGGCCATCTTGTAAATCCACAACACCAATCAAATGGACTGCCCACTGACCTTTGCCCACTAAGCAGTATTAGCGTGCACTGAAGCTTTGGACTACAGCTGAGAAAGCTCTGACCTGTCAGCCGTGTTAGACCCCTCTTCTCTGTGCTCTTCAGGGTGCCAGAGTACATGTGAGCTGAAGGGAGGAATGTTAACAGTCGTCATTAGTATCTGGGCTTGTGAGGGGGAGAGGGGCCCAGCGGCCCTGCTGCGAGTATGTCACCAGCTCGCGCTACCATCTCTGTTTGGGTTTTCCCACGTTATGTCATGCATAGACATGCATGTATGCACGCACACTGAGTCGTGAGAAGCAGGTAGGGATTTTATTTAGTGTTTAGAGTCCATGACTCCAACTGAGATTTATGGTTGCAGCAATTTCAGGGGGGGGGGGGGGTTGGGGGTCTGTAGTTCATGTTCAGTGTTTAGAAGCCATGCCTTTAAATTAATAATTTAAAATTAAACTTAGTACATTTTATTAAACAGTTCAAAATAAAAAAAGTTGTTCCAAAGAATTTAAAGAGAAAAAAGTGACCATATTCTTTTTATTAATGCATGTTAAAAGTATATCCAAAAGTATGGTAGTATATCCAGTGTATATACAGCATATAGTCAGCATAGCTGTTGTTGTTTTTTTAGAAGACATTTTTAATGTTACAAAAAATTATATTGGAAATAATGTGTTCATCAAAGAATACGGAAAAGAAGACGTATCACAGTTTCTACAAAAAAATATTAAGCAGTACTGTTTTCAACATTGATGATAATAAGAAACATTCAAATCAGCATATTAGAATGTTTTATGAAGGATCATATGACACTATAGACTGGAGTAATGATGCTGAAAGTTCAGCTTTGCCATCACAGGAATAAATGAAATGTTGAAATATATTATAGAAAACAATTTTAAATTGTAATAATATTTCACAATATTAAATTTTTCGATTAAATAAATACAGCCTTGGTGATAAAAAAATGAAACATTGGTGTGCGTATACATTTCATCTTCTTTTTTGATCAGATGTAGCATAAAGAAATATTAGTTTAGTAGATTTGGATGTAACTTCCATGTTGTGTCAACTTTAATTTTAAACTCTTCAAACTGCAAATTCCAACCCCATCGTATATTCACACAAGTGTTTAGAGGGGTATGAACCCTGAACACTGACAAACAGAAAATGTCTCTTTATAAGGAACATATTACCACATTACCCTGTGTGACCACCTTCATGAACAGCAGCTTCTTGATTAGCAAATGTGTAACATTCCTTTGAATGCTTCATGGACACCTGTGCACTGAAGTCTGAAACCTCGCTCCCAGTTTGCAACATTAACAGCGTGTAGAGTGAATTTATGGTGTGGTACACTGGAGGGTGAGATGGGCTATCCTGGAGGTCAAGCTGACCAGGGCAGATAACACGAGCTGATCCAGGGCACTGCAGGCCACTGTCACCCCCTCTCAGCTCATTCCATGCATCTTCAGCCCCATCCGTGGCTCTTTGAAGTACCTGTGATTTAAGGTTATGAGAGGAGGACTCTGGCAAGGCCTCATTGATCTCGGAGCGTATCGGCGGCTGTGACTCTGCCAGGCTTTTGTTGTGAGGAGATTGACCTTGTTTTCATCTCTCCGTCAACGTCTGATGACCGGACGGTGGATTCAACCTCCGGCATCTGGCTTCTCTGAAGTGATGCTATAGAGTGAAATACTGAGTGAGCGGGATAAACATTTGCTTTTATGCTGGAGGTGCCGGAATTCGGCAAGCAGATCGAGGAAAGCACATGTGTGCTCTAATGGATGGTTGGCTTGAAGATGATTGCATGCTTATGTGATGAATAGGATTCTGGATGAGAACAGGAACAGCATGAGATTCCACAAATCCTAATCAGAAAATATTGAGCAAGAAAAGCGCTTGCCGAATTGCGGCAGATCTAGTTACTCCAATCAGATTATAATGGTGATAAATGTATAACTAGTAAAGCACTTGCTGCACTCACACACATCAATATTACTGGCTTGCTTGTTGTTCCAGCATCACTCACAATCTTAAGCGGTTGAGGATGCATGCCATGCAAAGAAAAATGGCTGCGGTAGTTGTTCTTGTCTAATCCATACAGCCGAGCTGCTTTGAAATTTAACAAGCAAAAGAAATACAGCTCCCAAATGTCAAGCGGTTTATTTTGTTTTAATGCTACAGTAAGCAGCTGCCATCTACTGTATGTACACAGCTGAACCTCTATCATCCATACAGGAGAAAACCCAGTGCACTCTGCATCACATTAGGTCTCTGCTACAGTTTAGGAAAGCAGTGCTATTTTGCAAAAAGTCACACTGTCCTATACTCTGTTGTTATTTGAGTCAATGGCAAGTAAGAGCGTCCATGAAAAAAAAAAGGAAACATCTTTTAATAGTATAGTTTAAGACACATGTGCCAAGTTCTTAGAGATGCAATATTTGGTTTCAAATTGCTTTGAAAAATCTTTATACAATTTACAATAAAAGTATAAATTTAATAACTCTAAAAATGTCATGTGGTATAACCATCAAGTAAAATTTTGAAAAGATTTATGTGTACATGCAAATGTTTTCAGTGTTTAATTTTTCTAGGTACATTTTGTTGTTGTTGTTGTTCTTTAGGAATTAGTAAATATCAAACATCAAATATCACAAATTATTACTTCATAAATATCATCAAGTTTTGCCATAAAAATGTCAAATGATCTGATATTGTTTTGACATACCGTCATGAGGGTTTGCAGATGTCTTGTCTGCTTTATGTTGGTCGCACTACATAAATTTGATTTTACAGACAAAAGTTTTATTGATAAGCAGTAAAGAAGTTTTGTTAAAATATTGACAAACTAAATTATTATTATTATTAGTAGTAATAGTAGTAGAAAAAGATTATGCCAAACTAATAAGATTTCTTTTCCAAAATGTTTCATTATGATATCAAGACAATTGTTTGCACCCCCAAAAATATTAAAACCTATGTTAATACAAAAATGATGGGGCTTTTTAGCATATTAAAAGGGTTTGTTGAATATTATAATTTTTTTGTCAGTACTACATTTTAGTACTAGATGTGTTGCAACCACTTGAGCTTTAGACGTTCAGCTAACAGCTCTGTGTTAGCTTTTCCAGGAAGCAGTCTTTAGTTATGGTTGTGAATGGATGTATTAGGCTACCAGGCATCACAACAGTTCTCTAAGGTAATTGCTTGTTCATAAAATAATTGAATTATGAAGTCACTTACCACACAAAGCTCTGCTAATTCCCCTTGAACTCGGAAACGGCAGTCTGTCATGGCCGTTGAGAAGTCACTATTTAAAAAAAAAAGAGTTATAATTGTGGGAAAACATAAACTCTTCATGACCAGATGATCACAGTTGGGGTCTCCATGGCAATATTACCAAGGAGATGGAAGTTGATACAGAAACAAAAGTCATTGTGTTTACTTTTCTCGAACAGGAATGAACGGATTTTCACATTGGTGTCCTTGGTGTCACTTTGACGTTGAGATTCCATGCCTATATTCTGAAAAGCTGCTCTAAAATTATACTGCATATAACAATATAATAATATAATTTTCCAGAACAGATATTTTAAAGAACACTATTCCCGAGGCCTCAGAGCTTAGAAACCACTCCACATTAACATGATCTAGCGGTTAAGTTTTGTCACCTTTCAGCAGAGCACTAACCACGGCAATGCTTGATTTAACTGTCAGTAGCACTTTGCAAATTTGGACTGTTTCACTGGATCTTCCACTGCAAATGTTCTGTTCAGTAACATCACTTCCTAAATCACAGCTGTTCGGTAGACAGGGGAAAAGTTTGAATAGACGGGTCCCGTTCCAACCCCTTGTGTAGCTCTCAGTCTGAGATCAAGGTCTGTGATGTTGTTTGAGCTTCTCTAAATTGAGTGTGATTTATATGTCATGGGGAAAAACTGTCGGTTTTTGCAATTTTGACAATGATGACCTTATGAGTGGGGAATGGTGGACTCCAAAGGGCCTTTTGGGAGACAAGCTGCTGCTTCATCCCAGACAATGGAGCACTATACTGCATTTCCTATTATTGCCTTGGATCGTTTTTAAACATATTAGGTCACTGTGATGTGGTCGTTACATATCGCTGCTCTAAAGCTGACCCTCTGATCGGATTCAAATGAATGATCGTTCTGAGATCAAAAGATCATCTGTTTTTCAGAGATGGGTGCACATATGAACAATTAATTGGACTGTGTAGAATGAAAAAAATATATATATGGATGAATGATTAAAGATCAGCACCAGGTTGTCCACTTATGAGCTCTGACCACATTACCACAAAAGTTCCTTTTGGTTTACAACTTTCTAGGATTCACATTCACATTATTTTTCTTCTGTTTGTCCTTGTCTAATAGTTGAAACATATCTCTCTTGAGTAGTTCTTCTTGGCAATTGGCACTTACTGGTCAGCAATGGGATGAATTTGGAACAGATTGCAGATTAAACGCGAGGAGGTAATTAGTCCTAAAGAGGAGATAATTTTGCTCCAGCCAGGCTCCTGTTGTTTTAAGTCCTTCTGGAAAATGTGGATTTTCCAATGATGGCCATTTAAAGGTGTCACTGTGGAGCCACGGTGAATTAAAGGGAGTCACTACATAGTCTAAACAAGCAATCTTCTCCATTATCAACAGCCTGACAGGATAATAGAGTACAACTGGTCATGTGACAAAGGCTATGGTGACAAAAGACCGGCATCTATCATTTAGCTGTCTGCGTTGGTGCCCGCTTTTTATCAGCACAGTTTGATTTAAATGAAACAACAGGAAAGCAAAAGAAAGGAGAGTGATAAGAAAGGCTTGAAGTTAATATGCTAATATCAAAAACATTTTATGAAATATAAAAAGTAAATAGTTTTTTTTTTTACAATTATCTATCTATCCATCCGTCCATCCGTTTATCATTCGTTTGTACCTCTAGTTTTTGTACATGTTTTGCTATTATATTTTCCATGAAGATGTTCTTGTTCTTGTCATAGACTTAACCTACGCTAATACAGCATCATTACATTGGCGAACAAAGTAAAAACTACCACAAAAGTTCAAGATGTTATAAAGGTAAAATATTTCATCTGCCTGGCCCAAACTACAGCAACGAGCGTGGGCCAATAGCAGCACAATGAGCCGGTCCATTCCTCTCTTAGGTGAAAATGGCTAGTTAGAGTTCTAAATCTCCAGAGACACCTCCAGTTCGCCCCATTCCCGAAACTCCCCGCCAGAGGCTTTTAAGTGGAACCTTCTGAACATCGAGCCAGTGTTTGCTGGATAGCAGGCAGCTGGACTTTGTCATGCATGACCAGGGACATTCTTGTTAGTGTAGTGTAACCTTTTCTGCACTAACACAGATAACACTGGCACCTAGCTGGGTCCTAATCTGCGTGCAGTGCCCAAGCAAGGGGAGGGAGACTGGGGGGCAGCTAAGAGGTGGTGGGGGGAGTTTAAATTATTCCAAACAGCAGGCCAGCAGTGGTGGCTAGGGACCCTGGCACCCCCAACACAAGTGGTGACCTCACCGTGCTGAGAAAGCAGAATCCCATTCAGGGACATTTATTGCATATCTGCTTGAGATCCTGAAGCCAAACTAGAACAACATTGGTGCCGTTCCTCAGTCAAGTGCTTGACATTCGCTTCCCTTGTTTTTCTATCAGAATGCTTAGTTTGTCAGTTCGCATCTGCTTTATGCTGTCTCATAAACCTTGAAAATGCAAACTGTGGTTGTTTTTCAAAAGCTGCCTCGACAGCATGAAGTATAAATGAGTTGTAGACAAGTTGCCTTAGTCTGTGTATTTAACTCCTTGCCGCTTGTGCAGATGATCCGCCAGAGGATCAAAGCATCGAGAGGTTCTCTATCACATCGCTAAAATGTTAATCTAATCTCAATAGTGCTGCGAGGGATTCACTGTTGGTGTGGAGAGCTTAGCTGCTTCAGGGAGAGGGGCCTTCAGACAGAGAGAGCAACATGTGTACTCCAGATGCCCAAGCGCGGAGGTGGGTGTGAGCCACGCTAGTGCTGACAATAATTCGGGGACAGCGGGTGTCAGGCTGAGAGAGGCCTACACCTCATCACCCCACCGGCTAATTGATTTCCAAATGAGCCACGGTATTTCTGCACAGTAATCTTGAAAGGGGGTCATAAAAATGTCCAGGGATACAGGCTGTGCCTCGCTTTTATCTGAAAACCTAAAATGTCTCTTGCTTTCCTCTCCTCTCTTATTTCTACAACCGCTAACCTTTCTGTCTTCCACTTTTCTTTCACTCAAGCTTTTTCCTCTTTAGCTCTCTTTACTATTTCTCTTTACAAGCTGGCACACCTGAATTACTCTCTCAAATTCAGCCCTTCTATTTGAGAGGAAATGTCTGAGAGGGCAAGAACATCCAAATCAGAACCATATTGGTGCTCCCACTACACACCGTACAGAAATATGTGTGTATGGGCTGGGCTGTGTATAAGAACAAAGTGAGTACGTATGAAGAATTCCGAATAGTGTTCCAAAAACAATGATACATTGCTTTTTCCCATTTAGCTGCTGATTAGGTGATAAATCAGTATGGGGTTTGGTGTTGTGACATTGGCCATCAGTCTGCAGCATATTGTGGTAAATGAAAAACATGAACCATGAAAAGCATGCCTCTGACATCTTTATCTTTTGTCATCTGTACTGTGAAAATATACTCTCATTTTATGAAGATACTTTTTAAGCTTCTTTTATAAAACCATTTTTTGAGAGTAGTGGTACAGCTGTCAGGGTACAGTGGAAAAAAGGTTGGGAAACGTGAGCAAATGCCACCTGAAGCATCAAAAGGAAAATGTTTGCAAACATTGTTTGCAAAACTCTTTCTCTCAACGAATTCCACTGAGTATGAGAAACGACAATAAAACACTAAAGTACAATAAAATGCAGTTCGTCATAATGATCAAGCTGAACATTTTTTTATTTGGCTTTTGTGTTGGGGGCACATTTACAGTGCTTAACTTTAACTTTTTGGGACAATGTTGGGAACAAAATTAGTTTAATGACAAAACATTCCCTTTAGAGCCCTGCATTTCAGGCCGGGCCCAACGGGCCCCGACTTTTTTACGCCCCTCGGGACGGGCTTCGGGACAATTTTCACGTCATAGTTCAGACGCGGGCCGGTTTTAGGGTTCTCCTTATTTTTTATATTTTAGACATCCATCAATTAGTGATGAAAAAAATGGCCTCGCTGGTGGAAACAACACGAGACCGTGCTACCGCGACTGTCAAGAGCGGCTCGACGGTGTTTAGTGTCCCGCAGCAGCAGTAGGCCTATGTGGTGCGTGCCGTCAGCGCAGCTGAACAGTTCTGCGTTCAAATGCAAGCAATAGGCTTAAGCTTGCCGCAAAGCACCGGCAAAAGTAATTACCATAAATGTGACAGGGGGAAACAGTAAGGAGATATTTGAGTTATTTACTAATAAACTAGTGTTTTCTGAGTCGGAGTCGCAAGGATGAAGTTGTCGATCCTGACTCTCCATCTCCTCATTAGACGCGCCTTTAGAGAGAAGTGCATCTTTACGGATTATGATTATAATGAAATAATTTTTGTTTTTGATTTGTTTTATTTCGTTAAGTAGTAATTTAAATCTTTCTATAGATATATGTATCATGTCTGTGAGGCATGTATTCGCTGAGTTTTGGTTCATTTTTGTGAAGCTCTCCTGTTCAAGACGAGACAGCAGAAAGCGCATCATGTTTGTTTTCTTTATTTTATAAAAGCACAACGTTTTGTTGATATTGTGAGTGCACACAAATAAAAGTAGACCCTGTACAGTTACACATGATGTATTACTCTTACCTTTATGAGCAAAAATGAAAAGTGATCGCGCTGGCGCCTCCATGTCCTGCAAAGCGCTCTCCGCACAAACTATTGGATATAGCGCACCTTTATCTAGGTTTAACGTTTAAACATTGTTATATACTTGAACTGTTTTATAGTTATAGATTTTATTTTAGGCAAGTCGTGATGATTTGAGAAGGCTAAATTGATCAAACATAGGCTCACTGTCTGCCTTTTGTCGTTACTTAAAAAAAAAAACTTATATTTAACGAACAAAAAAATGCTCCAAACGTTTTTTTTAAACGTAACTTCATAAAAAAATGAAACGAAATATAATCACTTTGCTATTATTTGTTGATATTGTGAGTGCACACAAATAAAAGTAGACCCTGTACAGTTACACATGATGTATTACTCTTACCTTTATGAGCAAAAATGAAAAGTGATCGCGCTGGCGCCTCCATGTCCTGCAAAGCGCTCTCCGCACAAACTATTGGATATAGCGCACCTTTATCTAGGTTTAACGTTTAAACATTGTTATATACTTGAACTGTTTTATAGTTATAGATTTTATTTTAGGCAAGTCGTGATGATTTGAGAAGGCTAAATTGATCAAACATAGGCTCACTGTCTGCCTTTTGTCGTTACTTAAAAAAAAAAAACTTATATTTAACGAACAAAAAAATGCTCCAAACGTTTTTTTTAAATTAACTTCATAAAAAAATGAAACGAAATATAATCACTTTGCTATTACATACAAAACTGAACTATTTTAATATAGCTGAAACAGTAGTATAAGCTGTTTTGGGAGAAGGGGGAAAAAAAGACGCGCTCGGGTCGGGCTCGGGCCGGTAATTCTGATAAGCTGTCGGACACGGCCGGGCTAGGGCCTGAGCGTCTCGGGTCAGGGCCGCGCTAGGGCCTAAATTTGAGGCCTGTGCATGGCTCTAATTCCCTTGGGAACTTCTTGGAAAATAAAATCAGTGTGTGTGTGTGTGTGTGTCTGTGTATATACATTTACATTAATATTTATATTGGTATTATATAATTTATTTTCTCAAAGTATAAGAACATTTGTATTTCCAACAACTGTGTTGTAAAATATTGTAAAAATATTGTACAATTGCATTCGGTCGTAGATGGTAAATGTATATGTTAAGTTTCGTTCCAACACAATATGCACAACAATAATATTATATACGATTAAACAACCACAGAATGTAACACTGGGTGTATATTTATCAAAAATAAATATATAAATTGTATAAATGGTATACCTTGTCCTTTTATATATATTTACAACTTACAATTTTGCTTAGTCATATAAATACTGTAACCATTATAATGCAATGTTTGAAAATACACAGAAATTTAAGTGATGGGGAAAAATAGATTCAAAAAACACTTATTGCTTTAACTAAAGTTAAAAATGATTTGTAGTGAGCTGATGATCTGTCATGGTGTAGAATATCTCAAAGCAAATGTTTCCACAGAGTACCCAGATCTGCTGTCCACAACACTTGGAAAATTTGAACTCTGCAGTATCCTTGGGTAATGCAGATGTTGGGCAGAGACGTTATACCTGGCAGAGCTGACAACTAACTGACCACTTGCGGCTCTGCTGGCATTTTGCCTCTCTCCCTATTAGAGCCATCCAAATGTAAATATTTCCTTAGTTACCTTGCTTGTTGATCTTCGGACTATTTCCATATTTATATTGGACTCAAAACATTTATTGGAGACAATGTGAATAGACTAAGGTGTTGTTCCATTAACAGTAACAAAACAGTTTGCACACAACTCCTTTTCCTGGGGAGCTACTGTTCCATACACAAATGAGGCGAATGAGTTGCAATAAAAGTGCATTAGTACAAGAAAATACTATCTGTTACAAAATAGTAGTATTACTCATTATTATTTGCGGTCAAGCCCTATACTGTTTTTTCCTTGACAGCTAAAAAATAAAAATCAGAGCCTGATCAGAGTCTGCATTCTGTGAACCTTGTTTCCTGTTTGTCTTCATGACACTTAATACACAATCCAGACCAAACTCGCAGTTTAATCAGCAGCTTTCTGGAAACAGAAACAGTTCATCTAATGACTAATCTTACATGGAGCAAAACTGACTATACAAAATTATAATAACATTGATAATATAAGATCAATAAACCATAAGAGATTTGTCAATGAGAGTACATTTACCTATTAATATTTGTGTGCATTCATGTGGTGGTATAAATAAATAGAATTGACAATAAAAAAATAAAAAAAATATATATATATATATGAATGCACTATAACATATGTTTACATTTTCATTTTTAAGAGTATGATAATCATAACACATTTCAAATGTCAATCAAAGCATGTTTTTAAATCAAACAAAAAGCATGTTTTCCTTTATCTCTGGACTGATGGCTCCAGAATACGCAGAGCTTGTGGCTCCTTCTTATCAGAGCCTTGCTGAGCCTATCATCACTTTTAGGAACTACAAGGTGAACTTTGACCTCTGATCCCTCTCGTCGCTAAGATATGGATAAGAAACCTAGTTCTCGAAAAAACTATTGATAAATGCGAACTTTTAAAAGCACATATTCACAGAAGGAGTGGAGTCTGGAAATGTGGAACCTCTTATTATAGCGTGTGCCCGATGCTTGTGTGCCCACACACACAGTCCAGTACAAAAGGCCTTCAGAGCTGCAGAAACCAAAGTGGCCATTGTATAGAACCGCTATGATTTACACATGGAAACATGGAGCCTAGAAACAGTTTCCAATATCTTCAGTGATTGCACATTTTTCCCACAGATTCCACATCATTGGCAATAAACTCCAGTGTTCTCTTTTGTTTAATCATGGAAATTGCTGATGTTGGTCATTTTGGAGTCTGGAAATGTGGAACCTCTTAAAAGTCACGAGACGCATGAGAGTAAATGAAACAGTACAGAGGCAAGGATGGCTATCGTATTAGCCAAATAAATGATTTGAAGGGTCAAAATATATATATATATATGAGATTGGTAAAAGCAACATTATGCCATTGATTCAATAAATCACAGGCAGACCACATCACACGATGCAGAATGGACAAATAACAAAGTCAGCTATGACACTGTGTCTGTTTCACATTACGATTAATCGCTGCGTATACAATATAACCATGTTATCAACTCTCCTTCTCCTGTTCCAAGAACAACCATATACGCTGGCATCAATTACCCATCCCAAAATTCGGTTAGCTCTTCTTTTCACAAAGCCGAAACAAAAGCCGATGGCTACACAGAACCACAGTGGGGCTGAGGCTAAATGGATTAGCACCGGGGCTGCTGGGTATCTGGTGAGTGTCAGCGGTTGCCTGGCCAGGGTTTGAGTTTGTGAGCGTGTGTTCGTTGGACTGGCTTTTTGTACATCCTCTCTCAGTCCTGAGGCTTCATTCACTGATCCGTTGTTTGGCAGAGCCGGTTTTGAAATCGGGTTAGGGCAACAGGGAGAGAATTCAAGCATTTGCTTGCTGATTTGATTTAGCGGGGGCAATCAGTCGGGCAGTTTCTCTGATTTATAGCTTCCTGCTTCCCTTTTGCTCCTCACGTTGCCCTCTCACATACTGTATCATGCTGCTAGTGGAAGAGGGCACTCATACTGACCAAAACATACACGCTTACACACGCAGGCTATTTATCAGCGGTCACTAAACACTGGGTCAGTGCTAAATGTATTTATTTAAAGATGAAAAAAGGCTTCCCACACAGCAGTTAGGGAAATCCTCAGTGGCTTTCTGGCAGTCGGCATGCAAGACTTTTCGACTCAACAATATCATTTATTTCTGGCCCGGCAGTTGCGAGGCCGAATAATGGCAGTCTTTAACAGTGCCACCCGCAGACTGAGAGGGACAGTGGAGATGAAAGCTGGCATGCTGCTAACCTTTGTGTTGCAGAGAGATGATTCTCCTAATTGCTTGTGACTGCACGAATAGCCATGAAGACGACTGCAGTCCCGGACAGTATTATAGCGTGTGCCCGATGCTTGTGTGCCCACACACACAGTCCAGTACAAAAGGCCTTCAGAGCTGCAGAAACCAGAGTGGCCATTGTATAGAACCGCTATGATTTACACATGGAAACATGGAGCCTAGAAACAGTTTCCAATATTTTCAGTGATTGCACATTTTTCCCACAGATTCCACATCATTGGCAATAAACTCCAGTGTTCTCTTTTTTTAATCATGGAAATTGCTGATGTTGGTCATTGATTATGATAATGCTTTATACTATCTATATTTTATATAGTCCACTGATAAAAATGAATAATTGAGGCTGTAGATATAACATTTTAAAAATCGTTTTTTTTTTTTTTTTTTTACTAATTTCTTTGTTTCTTTATAATTTAAGGGGTCCACACAATATGAATTTGTAGTGAAAATTAATGATTATGATGCATGTTTACTTTAATATTAACAAAGTACATAGTATTAAATATATGTTCACTTATAAAACAGTTCACTTATTGTTCACTTATTAAAAGTGATATATCATTGATTAATAAAATCATAAGGTGTTTGAGAACTGTTTTAATATTTTAAGAACAGCAATGAATGAAAAAAAAAGAAAATTTAGCTGTAGATATAACATTTTAAAAATCGTTTTTTTTTTTTTTTTTTTTACTAATTTCTTTGTTTCTTTATAATTTAAGGGGTCCACACAATATGAATTTGTAGTGAAAATTAATGATTATGATGCATGTTTACTTTAATATGAACAAAGTACATAGTATTAAATATATGTTCACTTATAAAACAGTTCACTTATTGTTCACTTATTAAAAGTGATATATCATTGATTAATAAAATCATAAGGTGTTTGAGAACTGTGTTTTAATATTTTAAGAACAGCAATGAATGAAAAAAAAATGAAAATTTTGAAATCTTGCTCTATAATACAAACTTACTATTTATTAACCAATATATTTCTTGCTATTTATATTGTATAGCCATTACTGAATTACACGTTTTAAATTATTATATATAAAAAAATATAAAATTGTGTCCATACTGATAAAAGAAATCTCATTTGTTTAGTAAGATTTTATTAAAATAAAATACAATAACCTGTCATTTGTATGTTGAATTTACCATGGTTTTTGGCAGAGCAATGGAGCAATGTTTCAATTAAAGTGATAGTTCACCCCAAATTGAAAATTCATTAAAATCATAATTTACTCAAGCTTATGTCATTCCATTCCTGTATTTTTTGTCCATACAATTAAAGTTAATGGTCACCGAAAATTCTTAGTGACCAACTTTCTCCAAAATATCTTCTTTTTATGTTCCACAGAAGAAAGTAAGTCATACAGGTTTGGAACAACATGAGGGGGAGTAAATTATGACAGAATTTTCATTTTTGGGTGAACTATCGTTTTAATGTGTTGATCATTTTATGTCTGTATTCATTTAACACACTTAATAATTATTTCTGCATTATTACCCGTGAGAATTCAATTTCATGGTAACCTGTTCAGTATTGTTTAAAGGCATAAGAGCAATGGGTGGTCCAGTTATGGCCCATTAAGAGCCTCTTATTTCCATCCACAGCTGTCCTCAGCCCAGCCTGCTGTCCAGAGTCCAGCCACCTATCTACCAGCTGGCTTTCAGTGCCGCTAAAGCCTCTGGTTTTAGGGTATGTGACATCAAGGCATCAGCACAAAGGCTTAATCACATTAACATCCACAACCAGACGCTCCACTCATTTGACTAATCAAAGAGAACAGCTCGTTCAGAGAGAAGAGAGGCACTGTATGAGGTACTTCCTATCTCTTTTTCTTATCTGTTCATCCCTGTACAGCACCTATGCAGCATGCACTTAATGTGGCCTGGACTCACTCATTAGCTTCCACATGTTACCTGAAATGCTCTGCAGAGGGGGAAGGTTTGCATTGCATATATTGATGTTTTTTAAAGGCAATGGGTGAAAAAAAATACTCCATATAAGGTATAAATTTTTTTTATGTTGTTTATCTAAAAACAATTGAATGCAAAAAAGGAAAGCCGTTTTTAAGCATATGCATTGTTAATCACATTTTAAGGTCAAGTCACAAGGACAAAATTAATAATGAATATATATAAATATAAATATAGTAATATATATATATGACATTTAAATGTATGAAAACTGAATTTAAGTAAATATTGCATGTTGAAATATTTAATAGGTAAAAGCAATGAATTTTCACATGCTAACGTGCATTCTTTCTGTGTTGGATCAGAGCTTCAGTATTATTTGTTGTGCCTACATGATTTTAAGTCAGAGTAAAATTAATATATTGTATTAAAAAAAGGAAAAAAAGATTACCAAAATGACTATTATTTTTACACATACAGAACTCCAAAATAAAGAAAGATCAGTCAGTCTCAGCAGAACATGAAGGTTAAAATTATACTCGACAAAATTATACTTTATTCATATGTGATTTTATATAAAATTAATAAAATATATAATAAAAACAACTTATTTCCCGTATTTTCGGTCATCAGTTTTGTAGCATGGACAGCATTCCAACATCAGCATTTATCAGAAACTTTTCATCAGGAGCCATTTCTGCACAGAGCGAAGATTGGCCCTATCCTGGTGGTGAAGGATGTCTATAATGTTAAGCTCAACAAATGACAAGACCATCCAGGCGTGCACATCAGCACAGAGGTCAGGGAAGGTAAGGAAAAAGAGGCCCTCCATGACATATCTACTGTGGGAAACGGGCCGCAGAGATAACCGAGCTTTAGTGTTTCATCTCTGCTTCATCCCATACACATTATCACTGACCTTTCACCCTGCTGTAAGAAAGGCTATGTAACCCAGAGAAACGCACAGCCATAAATCTCTTTATCCAGAGCTGTAAAAATGTAGGATATTCAAAATCATGTGAATTGTGTCGAAACAGGAAGGGGGGGGGGGGGGGGGGGGGG
>NW_015505838.1:133511-144300 GCF_001515645.1 Sinocyclocheilus grahami
GGGTGGACTTAACTTCATTTTATCTCTTATTGTTAATATATATCAGGCAGACTTTGCCTTTGTCCCAGAGTGGAAAATTATCTCTCTTAATTTTTTCTGTCCCACGTTGTCCCTCTCTTTCCTACCTTCTAAAGGGAAAGAATGCTGGAGACAGAGGAACACTCGATTAACCTTAGTCAAAAAAAGGACACAGTTAAAACTGGGAAGACACGCAGTCACAGGAAATCCCACATAACAGCTAATATACACACCACCCAATGATAACGGGAAAATGTGATAGCTAGATTGTTTTAGTCCTTGGCCTAATGAGACCGTTTTCCATGAGAAATTATCCCACAGTGAGAAGGGGATGTCTGTTAATTGGTACATATACATAATTGACTCTTTACTGAATTGCATGTCTCAAATGCCAGATATATCACATACAGTATGACAGCATGATAGTGTCATAGGCATATTCAGTAATATTTTATGGGAATTTCTTTGTGAATTTTTGCTTATTATATTTTATTTTCTTTCTAAATATGAACCATAAAAACAGGAATAAAGACTATACGTTCTTAAAAATAAAGGTTCTAAAACAGGTTTTTGCAGTGATGCCATAGAAGAACCATTTCTGGTTCCCCAAATAATTTTAATAAAACATAGACAACACACAGTGATAAAGGAAAAATGTGACAGCTAGGTTGTTTTGTCCTGGGCCTAATCAGATTTTATTCCTGCTTATTCCTGTTTTTATGTTTTAAGTTTCTGGTAAGTGCTGATTTTGGAATGGTGATGATCAGAATTATGGGGGGGAATTATTATGCCCATTAATAATTTTATATACATTCCATTATATGTGGTTTATATAAAACATAGCCATAAATATTCCATTTTTGGTTCTCCACAGAACCTTTCACTGAACAGTTCTTAAAAGAACTTTAGTGTGAAGAGTTTTAATAATCAAAATAACCTTTTTCCAATATAAAGGACCTTTTGTGTAATGGAAAAATTTGTATAAAGATTCTGTATTAAAGAAAAATAAAGAAACCTTTATTTTTAAGAATGTAGACTTAGGTATAGCTCACCCAAAAAAAATTAAATTCGATGATCATTTACCCACCCTTATGCCGTTCCAAACCTCTAAACATTTCTTTCTTTGCTGAAACACAAAAGAAGATATTTTGAACAAGGTTGATAACAGTTTTTGTAACAATTGTATGGGGGGAAAAATATAGTCATATGTGACCCTGGACCACAAAACCAGTCATAAGGGTAAATTTTTCGAAATTGAGATTTATACATTATCTGAAAGCGGAATAAATAAGCGTTCCATTGATGTATAGTTTGTTAGGATAGGACAATATTTGGCCGAGATACAACTATCTGAAATCTGAGGGAGCAAAAAATCTAAATATTGAGAAAATCGCCTTTAAAGTTGTCCAAATTAAGTTCTTGGCAATGCATATTACTAATCAAAAATTAAGTTTTAATATATTTACAGTAGGAAATTTTAAAAATATCTTCATGGAACATGATCTTTATTTAATATCCTAATGATTTTTGGCATAAAAGAAAAATCTATAATTTTGACCCATACAATGTATTTTTGGCTTTTGCTACAAATATACCCAAGCGACTTAAGACTGGTTTTGTGCTCCAGGGTCACATATATATACGGATTGACATACTGTAAGGGTGAGTAAATGATGATAAAATGTTCATTTTGGAATGAACTATCCCTTTAAATACAAACATTAATTAGGTTTTAAGCTTTGAAAAGTCAAAGCCGGGACATAAACTTGTAATGTACGAAACATACTTGCTTTATTATTGCAAAGGCAGGTAAAAAATGTCCTGGCCTCACTTGTTCAAATGCTTGGATGGGTTTTATTTCAGCTAATGAGGTGTGAAGCCTTACACTGACTGTGTGTGTGGTGCTGCCCATAAACCAAAAGTGAGAAACAGCTTGTTTGGTAGGAATTAGGGGTTAACGTTTCCCTTTTTCCACTCACTGAATGCTTGTCCATGTCTACATATTATGTAGAATTAAGCATGAATTTGATGTACTAATGGTTTTTCAAATACACCATCACAGTTTTGTGTATACATTATATTAAGCACATCCAAACAAATTGAATGGAATTTAAATTTTGTGAGTCTAGTAGACAAAATGATTTTGTAACCATCATCTTGCTTTCCAAAGCTTACTTTTCAAAGCTCTTTAGCATGTCTATTTTAAGAAGGTATCGCTCTCAGTGGTTGATTAGTTGCCTGGGCCTCTCTTATTGTCATCTCATGCCTGTCTGTGTCTCGCAGACATGGGGCCCCTTAGCAATGCAGCCATTAACTAAGGTCATTACAGAGAGAGGCTTTGTCATTAAGACCACATGGGTTCTCCATGAGTCATGCAAATGACTTTTTGCATGTATAGTTTTATTTTGTATATTCTCCTTCACTATCGATTTCTTCATGAGTTTAGATGAATTTGAAGTGAACATAGTATCACCTTCAAGTGTCTAGAGAGGTGTCTGGGTCAATGTCATCCTCTCAGACAAACATCCTTTTAGCAGCTCTTTGAATAAAGCATGGGTATTGTTCCACACTGACAGCACATACTTGGACCTGTCAGTCAAAGTGTCACAAAGGGCATATTGACGAACACAGAGGTTGCGTTATCACTGAGAGTAATAAATCCGATGCTGTTTAATGCAGTGCATTTCAAGTATTTTTACAGCTATGTAATCGTCTATGTAATAATAAGTGTGACAGAAACTGCCAGAGCTGTTATGACATGGGAAAGTTGCCTTACCACCCAGGTGCTAACACCCTTTTGAGCAGCTCTGCTTTGCATTGGCGTCTCCTCCAAAGCTTTCAACAGCACTGTTACTCAGTGGTGCTTCACAGACTTGCAAAGACCTCTGGAAGATGTAGTCCTTCAGAGTCTTTCGGAAACCCAACATAAGTATCTTGCATGTATAACATTTTGCTGTTGTGTTCAAATGTTAGCCTTGAGCACAATCACAGGCTGGAAAACACAACAGATTCCTCGTGTTCATTGTAGCCAAGCTGGTAAATGCAAGTCGCCATCTGGTTTTTTTCAGTGAATGCCAAAAGTAACCCAAGGGGATGGGCGAAGCCATTGATTGGGTCGGCACCCTGTTGCTTCAGAGGCCTGGTCTCTGTATCAAACAACGCCATGCTGGAGGAAAGACCCATGGCACAGGGGATACTGTTATGGAGGCAGTGACCTGGATGTGTGTCAGCAGGGAGTGTGGTTTATCTCCTTTCTGTTTGTCATTTGTTCTTTTCCTTTTTCTATCACTCCTCCCCCATTTCAAAAGGGCAGTTTTGCTTCCCTCCTCTACGCCTTCTTGTTTTCCCTCTGTTTTTCCATGAAATCACTCGTCTGTCACTAGATCCTAGCCATCGTACACAATTCAGTTGTCTCAGAGGACATCGCACAATGAGTTCCTTGTCCTCTTTGATGCTGTTGTCTCGAATGAGGCCTGAAACAAAAGCTGCTGTGCTTTTAAACATGTTTTAGCATCTGTTTGTTTTATTTCAGTCTGAATTGAAAGTTGAGCCAAGTCTCATTCATATCGCAGTGCACCAAAAAAAGCCTCAGGGACTCCCGGATTTACAACTCACGGTGTTCCCTCAGGGCTTTGGAGGCCATATTATACCTGACTCAACTGATCCCCCATCCCAAAAAAACTGAACCCAATGCATTCTAAGCCACTAGGCGGTCAAGGCCCATAAAAGTCTAATAGTCTCTGCTGTGGCTGTTGGTGGTCTGTCTTGTTCCTTGGCCTTTAGATGGGAGAAGGGGCCTTTTTCTGTGTGTGTGTGCGAGTATACCTACCTACTTTTGCAGGGATGTCTAAGAGAGAAAAACATCAAAAGGCAACATAATCCAGGTACAGGGCTTCACTTTTAACTTTTCAGCAGCTAGGGTCTGAAGCAGCTAAAAAACTGTGGCCAATGGGACGAGAAACGTGATTGATGCTGAGCACAGCTTGATTACTAAAATATTTGGTTGCCTGTTCATAATATGCTGAAAATATAGGGGTTTGGTTAGTACTGAGATTTATTCACGGTTGTATCTTCATAATTTAGCTAGTCATTCACGCACATCAGCCAACCATACATATATGTAAGGGACTTTAATAAAGAATGCTTCGGTTAGCATTTAATGTATTGTTTCCATCTCTTCATTTCCTTTTAAAATTTTTATTAACATTACTTTTCTTTTCTGTTTGGCAATTGTACATTGTACAGTTCAAAGAGGTGGGGGAACACATCTGGGTAGCCTTCGTGTGGCCACCTGGGTTCTTCTCAAGTCTAACCCACTCACAGAGCACCCTTAAAGGTCTGGGTGAGTAAGTGGGTTCCTTGGGACAACTTTTCCTGTAAGTATACAAGTCTGGTTGGAAAATACATATAGAGGGAGCTGTGAGGGGGTGAAATGAAAGAGTACACTTTGGGGGCTTCTCAGGCTCTGTCATAATCTTTATTGCATGATGTGATAGAAAATGAATGTTTCTGGATCACAGAGGTTGACATGAGCTTATAGTTTTAGGGTATATGACTGCACAACATCCAGTTTTATTTTTTCTCTTTCAGTGTCATTCACATGCATGTGGTTTTATGGTGACCTGGTTTTATTTTGATCCAGTCTGGGATGTTAAAGACAGCACTTGAAAGCCTTCCACTAAACCACATGGTTGAAGGGGTTTTTTATCTCCACCTAGTGGTTTAAAGGCCTTAATGCTACAGGTGAATGCTTTGCCGTGGAACTTCTCAGTGATCTATCACTGTATGAAAGCATACGCTTGGAATATAGAGGCATATTTCAAAGCAATATTTACACCGAACCAATACTGAATACTGAAAGCAACAATCTTGTCAAAAGGGGCAAAAAAGTGTTTCAAATAAATTATAATATGTAATCTAATTTACAGTTCATAAAACTGATGCAACAGAATGGTCGGGTAATTATGTCTCAATGTTTTTGTAAACAGTTATGAAGGTTGGTGTCATTTAAGTTACTGTACAATTTAATTAATTGTAAATGCAATAATTTTTTTACTGCTCATTAAACCCCAAGTGAGCGTTGTTTTCTGATTCTTCATGAATTGTTCCTAATCATAATGAATAGAGATTAATATTTTAAATAAGGCAATAATTATATACTGCTCGATTACAGCTTAGCGATTGGAGAACATTGCTGAAAAGAAAAAGGAAAAAAAAAAGTTACATTTCAAAATGACCAAAAATATAACAACAACAACAACAAAAACATTTTCAAATAAATAAACGGTTTGATAAAAACTAACACGTGTTGTCAGAGCAGTATATTTTACCATTAATTCTTCACAAATCAACATGCGTGCAATATCTTTATATTAAGAAAATATTAGCCTACTTTCCAAGACACGGGATGGATGAATTGCTTTTAAATATTTTTTTCTGGATTTACGGACTAGCCTATATGAAACCTAATATCAAAAAAAGCATTGATATTAATGACTTAACGACAATTTCCGATAATGTGCCGCTCTTGCACCTGATGAGGTAATATTATGCCCAGGCAATATGTTTTAATTTGTCCTGGTTTTGGACTTTATTGTTCCATCTTTATAGGTAAAATTGCACGCGCACACGAAGATTGCACATTCATGAAAACGTTCATAAAATATTATTGAATCAATCTGTAAAATAATGTAGCCTAACTTTTTGAAAGAAAGAAAGAAAGAAAGAAAGCTGTTATAATCTTCGTGGAATATCCACTTGAGGTATATTTTCAATTAATACCCAGTATTTTCTCACGTGTTTTCTACATTTTTGTTATAATTTTAAGTATACGATAGTATATATATTTTTTGATCATGTGCTTTTAATAAAATAAATACATATAGTTATTGTTTTAGCATTCAAAATACATTTTAACTACAATGTTTTCACACCTAATTGGCCGTCTGTGGCATCAGCGGCGATTACGGAATGATCTCGTAGTCTAGTCTTCATATTTGGTGATAAATGTTTTAGACAGGCCACTCTTGACATTCTTACTCAATATCCTCGATGAAGCCATAAAGGAGAGAGCTGGAGCTGTTCTTTCTCAATGCACATCTGAGTCACTCTGACTGCGCAGTGATGGATACCCACTCCAGAATTCTTCCCTTCACATTGCGCCCCAAATATAGATTTACAGGTGTTCAAAAATAGGGCAAATGTGGCCATTTCTCGTTTGCCGAAAATTACGAGCAGTTAATTATGGCTCACCCCAAAAACTTGTGTAAACAATTTATGACGTAAATTTACGATATATTGAGTAATATAAATGAGCGACTTAGTATGTAATTATTTTTTTGTATCAACTTTTGTTATCGTTTTGTAATTAATTAGCAGACAGTAATAAAAGTAGGCTATTTTATGTATACATTAAATGAAGGATGTTAATTATGAACGCCCAAAATTAATACATTCCATTTCATTTTTAATATAATATCTTTTTTTGTCAGTTTAACGAGAATAAACACCATGGCAAATTGTCGTTAATAAGAATTCAACACATTACATTATTATTACTGTATTTATTTTGAATAGGACGACAGTAATCGTGATCAAACGTGAAAGAGAAATGGCTTTAAGAGCCATGTGTTGTATTGGCGCTGTGTCCTCTGAAGTCATTATGAATGTGCTTTCCGTGTATAATGCACACACACCTCTGAGTTTTATTAACTTGGTTTCTTTTTTACAACGTAGTAATGTGTGAAAATGGGGAGGGTTCATAGTCAATTAAGACTAGAAGCAAATCTCCACAGTGTTGCACTGAAGAACTAATAATAATAATGCAACCAAACAATCACACTTCGCCTAAAACCAACGACATCAGAACCCTTAAATGAAACTGTCAAATTGAAATCCGTGCGCTGATATTGGCAGATGAGATAAGCATAATTGTGATAATCAACTTGTTGAGAAAATTGGATAGGCTATTAAATTAAATCCTTATTAGAAGTACAAAGCTAAAGATTGAGATTGAGATAAAATAGTAAACAACATGCATCAGTAGTAGTCATGTTGCGCAAACTTTAGGGTCAAAAATAAATTAATAGCAAATAGGCTATAGGCTACGACAAATATGCAGTGACGTTATCTTTGTGCAAAATAATGTAGCTGTGTCGGTTTTCCAAACAGTGGTCTTGCGAATGTAGTATGTTTCTCCAGCGTTGTTGCCACCAGAGATCAAACAGTTTGACACTGGCGCAATGAGCGCAGCTCATGGAGGGGATCCGAGTGCTGTGTTGGGTGCTGGCTGGGGAAATGTTATGATCTTGTAATTACGGGTCTTGGACAGATGCATTATCCAGGCTCAGCGTTGGAGCCACTGGATATTATTGTAGCCAGAGAGCCGGAGGGCCAGAGACACCTACAATCGGGGAGAGGGGCTGACCCTGCTGGCCCTGCACTATACGGTTCCTGTGCCATATTGCACATTTAAACACCAGGGTTTTCCAAGTTCACCGGCGTTGTTGATTAACAGGCCAGCTTTGGGGGAAGATGATGTCTGCATTCTCCAAACGAGTTCCCAACAATCCACACGCGGTGAGGTCATGCTGATGCAGGTCGTGGGGCACTGGAACGGCAGACGTATCCACATAACCCGTTTTGTTCCATGACATCCCCTTTAACATTTGTTCAGATGTCTGCAGAGCACATCTAGTTACTGTTGTATTCTTTCTTTGTTCATTTATTTCATTACTTGGATTTTATGATATTGCTTGACAAAAACACCGAGCTAATTGTAAATGCTCTAAGGTTCGTATGCTGTTGCCGTTGCTTTTGGTTTTCAGGAGAGTAATTACTAACTAATTGCGTTTGTTTTTTTTATTTTTTTCTATTAGTTTTATTTATTTATGAATCAAACATTTCCCTAAACGTAAAGGAGTGTCAAATGTAAAGAGTATAGGCTACCTATTGCATTTATAGTTATAAGTTTGCGTGTGAGCCTTGTAGTAGTATATTCAATATAAATATATATACATATACACACTTCAAAATATTTAATATGTTGTCCCAAACACCAAATAAAATTGGAAGCAAGTTAAGAAATACGCTTTTATATATATATATAGGCTGTAAATAAACCAGCTTAACAAGTTAAGAAAAGCTGATTTAGGTGATAACTTAACATTAATCTAATCACAAATCAAATTATAAACCAACATTATATAATTTATACCTACTTCCTTTTTGTTCTGTGTAGATCCTTATATTTTAAAACAAATCTATTTTCACCTTAGGAGGGTTGTATGATGTATGATAGTGATACATTTCCAATGGGTTAAAATGATGGTGTTACAGTTTGGTGTGCCTATATGCAAATATCTTCAGTTGTACTATTAAAGAACAAGGCCCTAAAAAACAATAACTAGAAGAGAAAGTTTATGTGAATTAAAGTTTGTGAATATAAGAGCTAAGTGAATTATTTTGTGAATATTTCTTAATTTTGAATCGCTCATCGTTATGGACTGTGCAGGATTCATTGTTAATAACGTGCAGATAATAACCGAGCTATAGCTATTAATTCAAATCCACAAGACAGTCAGAGCAGTGGTTGGTTATACCTCTATATAAAATGGCATGCTCTATATGAATGTCTTCCATCGGCTCTGCGGTCCTGGAATAACTCTTTTCTTAATCCCACAAGTGTCAGACACCGGCAAACGTCAAGCGTCCTGCATGGCATGATGTGACAGTGGACAGCCCCTGTCAAAGAGATACGGCTTCATGCATAAACAAACCATAAAACATACCTCTGCGATCACGGCCTCGGTAATATTTAAGATGGATTTCAATAACTCTACTTGCTTGTGAAGAGCGCTTGTCCATGTCTCACATGAAAAGCTCACCTCAGACAGGTAAAAGAAATAGCTCTCAGCAGCGTTTGATGCTCTTAAGCTGGTTTTGGCACAAGCTCACAGCTGTGGCACACCTGTGGAGAACTGCGCGATGGACAGAGTTGGTGAAGGCCGTTCATAGTGTGAATGACAGAAGACATTACCTGTGCATCACGGGCCTCATTTATAAAATGTTGGGTATAAACCGTCCTAAATTTGTTCTAAGATCATTTCTCAAAAGTGCGTAAGTGCGCGCGATTCAGAGAAAACGAACGTGCGCACAAAAACACGTGCGTGCGCCTCTCTTCCAGATGTGGCATTTATATATCGCAGATCTTGAAATTGTGCGCAGCTGACTGGTGTCAGATCTCCGCCTTGTAAACGCACACGCCAATATCCGAATTTCTATGCTTGAGAATGAGGAGCACAAAGAAAAAAAAAACTTTACTGAGTCTGAAATTTAGGTCCTGCTGGCGGAGGTAGAGGTTTGTGCGGGTACGCTTTTTATTTAATAATGTGCAATTATTCTGTGGACAAACAATGTTTGTGTGTGTGTGTGGTTATATTTTTTCTATTGCCTATTATCAAAATGACTACTTCATTTTCAAATGACTACTATGATCAGTGCTTTAAGTGGAAAAAAAGAAGTGCGGTACCCCCCCCCCATTTATTTATTTCTATTAAATAAATAAGTATTTTTTAATAATTCACAATGTCTGTATAGTGCCACAATCAAACAATAATTAAATAAAAGTTTTCAATACAAAGTCAAGCTGCCATACCAAACAGGACCACAGGCCACAGCCAAAGACCATTAAACCTACTATATGGATCCATTCAGAATCGCTAAACCTCTGACCACCTTCAGCCAGCTTCTATTATAAACACTCTTGCTTTTAAGCCAAATACACGCTGAACAGAATAATTGAATGACATCTGGATGTAAGTCACTATTCTCTCAGCAATCTCTGATGAAATCAGCCATGTTTTCTCTGCATTAGCACTGTTTTGAACTTACTGTCTGAAATCATATACTGGATCCTGGCTTGGACTTTCTAGGAGTTTACCAGTTTAAAATGATGTGATCGCAAAAGCCAGCTTCTTTTCATTTTTAAGGTATTATTTTCGTTATAATGTACTGATTCAAATTAGTAATCAATAATGAATTATTATTCTACTACTCTGCGCGCCTCCCCTGACATGCTCTGGCACCCCACACATGAGGTAGACCGATTCCGCTTGAATTCGTTCACGTGATTGGTCGAGATGAGCGGTGACCCCCGCCTGGGTAGTGTGAAGAATATAGTGTCATTTCTAATTATCCAGACACTGACGCTTTTACTCAGAGTACCGGCAACATGTCAGAAGTGGCGGTACGCGCAAAAAAGTGCTGGTACTCTAAAGACTAAAATACAGAGGTGCCGGTACATGCGTACCGGTGCGTACCGGCTCACTTCAAGCACTGATATCATAATAAAATAAATGAATACGCGATTATGGTCTCCGGTCTAAAAAAAAAACCTGCATGTGATTTGGCATTTGTTTATATTTACACAGTTTACTAATGCTGCTCAAATGTGCCATTAATGTAGGCTACTGACACAAAAATATATAGTGCATTTTATACAACTAGGCTATAACTGATGTAAATGACAAAAACAAAGTTTAAGGCTGATGTCTCTATTCATTTTCACAAAAGCAAAGCAGCAGATGTTATAAATAAAAACAGTTAACAATGTTATTGCATAGAATATATTAAAACTGTTATTGCACGACATAGGCCTATTCTTATAGGCTACACAGACAAAACAGTCGGAGATGCGTTTTTGCATTTTTTTTTCTATTTTACGCATTAGTAGTAAAACAAGACTTCGCAAGTTCTCTTGTAAAAAAAAAAA
>NW_015505838.1:144744-146649 GCF_001515645.1 Sinocyclocheilus grahami
AAAAAAAAAGGGGGGGGCCCCCCCCCCCCCCCATTTATTTATTTCTATTAAATAAATAAGTATTTTTTAATAATTCACAATGTCTGTATAGTGCCACAATCAAACAATAATTAAATAAAAGTTTTCAATACAAAGTCAAGCTGCCATACCAAACAGGACCACAGGCCACAGCCAAAGACCATTAAACCTACTATATGGATCCATTCAGAATCGCTAAACCTCTGACCACCTTCAGCCAGCTTCTATTATAAACACTCTTGCTTTTAAGCCAAATACACGCTGAACAGAATAATTGAATGACATCTGGATGTAAGTCACTATTCTCTCAGCAATCTCTGATGAAATCAGCCATGTTTTCTCTGCATTAGCACTGTTTTGAACTTACTGTCTGAAATCATATACTGGATCCTGGCTTGGACTTTCTAGGAGTTTACCAGTTTAAAATGATGTGATCGCAAAAGCCAGCTTCTTTTCATTTTTAAGGTATTATTTTCGTTATAATGTACTGATTCAAATTAGTAATCAATAATGAATTATTATTCTACTACTCTGCGCGCCTCCCCTGACATGCTCTGGCACCCCACACATGAGGTAGACCGATTCCGCTTGAATTCGTTCACGTGATTGGTCGAGATGAGCGGTGACCCCCGCCTGGGTAGTGTGAAGAATATAGTGTCATTTCTAATTATCCAGACACTGACGCTTTTACTCAGAGTACCGGCAACATGTCAGAAGTGGCGGTACGCGCAAAAAAGTGCTGGTACTCTAAAGACTAAAATACAGAGGTGCCGGTACATGCGTACCGGTGCGTACCGGCTCACTTCAAGCACTGATATCATAATAAAATAAATGAATACGCGATTATGGTCTCCGGTCTAAAAAAAAAACCTGCATGTGATTTGGCATTTGTTTATATTTACACAGTTTACTAATGCTGCTCAAATGTGCCATTAATGTAGGCTACTGACACAAAAATATATAGTGCATTTTATACAACTAGGCTATAACTGATGTAAATGACAAAAACAAAGTTTAAGGCTGATGTCTCTATTCATTTTCACAAAAGCAAAGCAGCAGATGTTATAAATAAAAACAGTTAACAATGTTATTGCATAGAATATATTAAAACTGTTATTGCACGACATAGGCCTATTCTTATAGGCTACACAGACAAAACAGTCGGAGATGCGTTTTTGCATTTTTTTTTCTATTTTACGCATTAGTAGTAAAACAAGACTTCGCAAGTTCTCTTGTAAAAAAAAAAAGATAATAATAAAATAAAAAAACATGGAATAAACTGTACAGAAAGCGAGTAAAGAACTCTCAACATTAGGCTACTAAAAGTGTCAGTTTAATCTCGCAAAAACTCCCGTTAATAAAAAATCTGACTACAATGCACATGAATCTCTTACACTGCATCTTTGTCGTTTATGATGAATTCGGTGCTTGCACGTACATTGCTTTTACTAGTATTGCAGCTTAGATGTTCAAATAGCTGCAGTACTCTGACTTTGCCACAAGGAAAAGTGCGTACGCCTGCTCAGACCCTGAAGTGGCGGTAAGTGCTTTTCCACATGTTGTTATACAGTCTATGGTCAAAGACCGTTTTTATAAATATGAACGTTGCCGTGGATTTTAGCATACGCACACTCTAAGATCAAATCTGTGCGTACGCACATTTTATAAATGAGGCCCCACGAACCTGAGACAGGCAACATGCTCAGCTCGTTTAGGAAGCTCATCATCTCCATTGTTATTTTAGATCTGATCTTATGAGGTGCGCTCATATATAAGAAGAATTTTGATCAAAAGAACACGTTACTTTAATGCCCTACCCATATGAGATATAGTCCTACCCCTTGATATTGCATTTATATATATATATATATATATATATATATATAT
>NW_015505838.1:146719-157554 GCF_001515645.1 Sinocyclocheilus grahami
TTTTATATTTTTATATATATATATATATATATATACTTATTTATTTTATGTAATTTAGTATTGTTATTATTATTATTTTATTTATTTATTTATTTTGAAAACGAGGCTATAAGGGATAGATGTAGAGTCTGTTCAGTAAGGTTCATTTAAATCATCTATCATACAAAAGGAAATGCTGCAGTTGCAGGCGTGTCCATCATCAGCACCACAGCACATTTTATACTGGCCTAAATTCCTGCATCCAAATGTCAATGAAAACATATAGGCTACAGTAGGGTAGGGAATTTTACTAAGCTAAAGCAGGTAGACAGTTTAGGCCTATATTAAATTCTTATTAATTTTAAAAGTGTCACTACTCTGCTGCAAACAAACAAAATCATCTTAAACCAGCCGAAGGTAGTCTGCTGGTCTTATAGCTGGATTAAATTGGTCTCATATCCTGGCCAAACTGGTTAAACTGGCTAAACAGCCTTGTTAAGCTTATTCAGCATGTCTTTTAGTTTGACGAGTTTAAAAGTGACCTTTAAAACCAGTCAACAGACCAGCCAGCAGCCAGACTGGTAACCTTTATAAATAAAGTAATTTATCGCATTGTCTCCACCATGATATATGACCAAGGAAGTCAATCCATCTAAATAATCACTCACTCAGAAATTCTTGATTATTTAGTACAGAAACGACATTGCATTCGAGGCGGTGTTCGCAGGGTGATGGTGGGAGTGGTTTGCAGGAAACAATTATGGAAACAGGGGCACTCCTCAAGCACGGGGTCTGGGTTATAGCCGCATTATAGAAGAAGACACCTAGAAAGAGGGCTAGCCTAAACAACCTGCCGCCATCACACAGAACAGCTATAGGCCTACCCCATATCAATATTTGAATTGACCTGGCCTACTTTACATATAGGATTGTTTCAAAGCTACATAGCCTACTGGAGAACTATAAGAATGCAGAATATCCACAAGACCGTTTGAAATCAAATTCATTTACTCGAAATAAATTTAGACGATATCCAGGGTAAATAAGGGCACAAAACTAAAGAGAAAGAGAGAGAGGGGAGGACTCCTTGTGACCTTGTCCCCTTTGGATCTGCATCAATGGCCCTGTCTTTAAAAAAAAATAAATAATCAAATTTATCGACTTAAACAGATGTAGGCTAGGTCGAACTAGCCTTTTCCATGCCCGACAATAAACGTTAATATTACACTAAAACCAAAAATCCAATTACATTTGCTATAAAAGCGGAGACCTTTGGGTTGGCATTTGTGGTTCTGTTTTTTGAGCATCATGACTTTTGGCATCTGCTTGGCATTCATGTCGACGAACGAATTGCGTGAGAGAAACACTATTAAAATACTCCAAAGCAATTTCCCAGGAAAAGCAGCATTTCCTAAATATTCCAGATCGGCTCCTGCTTTCGGTATTCATTTTTTTAGCTATAATGATTATCCAATGATTCGTTTAGGCTACTTAATATAGATTTCATGATATTTCTTTTTATATTTAAAATACAATTATTATTATTGATTGATTGATTTAAATAGGCTAGTTTTAGAAGGCTACGGTTACCATTTCTCCGTCATCACAGAAGTGTCCAAATCACAAGGTCTTTGCATGTTGTCCGCGGTGTCAGGTAGACCAGACGCAATTTCAGGCGTCAGAGAGGCTCGCGCTGTTGTTGAGTCAGTTGTATTGATGAAATGCAGTCATAGCGAAGGCAAGGACTTCATCAATCATGCCAAATTATAGCCAAAACTCTGCCATTAGACCTGAGAGACATAACGTCCCCACAGATAAACAACATTGTAACGACAAGCCTTTGATAAATCCATGGATATAAACGAAAAGAACGGGCATTCTATATATTGCAAAAATAACGTGTATTTTGTTTTATTAGGAGTAAGGGGAAACCGGCGGTTATCACACTTTTTACACTAGTCAGTATTTGTCAGAGTAGGTTTATTTTTGAAAGATAATTTATGGGCGATTAACTAAACGTTTTAGCTAAAAAAAATAAATAAAAAAAAACACTTTTTTTTTTGCCGCTGTTCTTTTAAACAACAACTACTGTAGTTCTCCTAATCGTAATTGCATAAATATGTAGGATTTAAAACGCATGACAACTCGCCCATACTTTTATATCCTTGCACACAGTGCAGTCTTTTCAATGAAAAATATCAGTTTCTTGTATTCAAGCTTAAATCTCAGTGTGAATCAAGTGAAGTGTCTAATAATCACATACGCTTTTGCTTCAAATGAACTGGGAAACGATAATTATCTTGTGATGTCTTTCCTATGCTAAATCATCTTGGGGCGAAAAAAAAAGTGTAAACAATTACATTCAATGCGTTAATAGATTTGTCTGTGCAGTAAATGTTTGCTCTCTTATTTCTAAGAAATTGCCGCATATGAATATAGATTGTTTAAATGAAGGTAGTCGCGTAATTGATTTAAATGGCAATTTACGAAAAACACATTCCTAACGTAAATTAAAGGCATAATCTAGGTTGTTCAACGCGTGAATATTATATATATATTTTCCAGTCAATGCAAAAAAAAAATCGTATTTAATTTAAACATGCATTTTTTTATGCTAATGATCAGTGGACACACAATGAACAAGTGACTATGCAAACAGTGATTTTCAAAGTTTTATTTTTTTAATACAATCTATAAGTGCGTAAGTCCAGTGTTATCATTCTGAAATCTATATTAAACAAATCCTTTCTGCAATTGAACTACAGTTAAGCAGGTTTGTTTAAATAGAATTGCATTTGCTGGATAAATACCTAATTAATGCGGAGTCAAATAAAAAGAGACAGATGAGCTGTAATCTGTTATTAAAATTACAGTTAATTCAGCACTGAATAACAGTGGTCAGAATTATGTAGTTGTTGCCATAACATTTCACAAATAAATGCTGCAGCAGTTTTCTGAGAGGTTGAGTGCTCATAGTATTGTGACATGGTAAACATGCCAAAAAAATAAAAAAGTGCAAAAGGAGAGAATTCACTCTTTTAATTAAGGGGAAAAACCACAACTCTTAGTTAAAATACTCCAAAATAAAATTTAATGTTTATAAATCTCTATACTTAAATATATACATTATGTGCAAATAAAATGTCCAACATTAAATTAAACTATGCAGTGTGTGAATAATAACAATTTTACGTGTTATTGTGTATATATTTAGTATTTTATCCTCACTATTGGCACCCAATTGTAGTAAGTCTGAATAAAAGAAAAAAGAAAAATGCCTACGTTTATGAGCTGAGAGTAAATATTCAACTAAAAGACGTGATGTCCAATGAATTATCTGAGAAATAGAAAAGGCTTCTCTCGAACATACTTACGATGTTCAGATGAAACAGATAGCTGATTTAATTTGCTTGTATATGAAGTATTTGTGTGTATATCATTTATATGATTGGAAAATGGTCTAACAGAATGTGATGAACAACAACACAAAAAAGAAGGTAAAAAAAAAAAAAAAAAACTGTAGAAAGGAAGAGGACCAAAAAAGGTACCAAACCTATGAAATATACATAATAAAAATATCAGTGCATACAATGTCTCACAGGATTTCAATCTTCTCAAGGAAGATGAGACATGTGACAATGCACAGACACAAAACCTCCTAAAACAAGAAAGTACACACAGAATTAAAATAAAAAAATGCTTTTGTTCATAATCAATATTATAGGTGTGCCGTTTTAGTCTGTCAATTCTTTGATATCACAGTGACTGTAGACTGAATGTCTTAGACTTGCCTGAATTTTGTAGATATGGCAAAAAAAGCTGACATTCATTTGATACACATGAGAGGTTTCCAAATTAGAATGAGGAAAAAGAAAATAGATGTCTTTGTAAATATGACGCAGGCCCCATAAATTCTACATTCAGATTTAACTGACTTCATAGCTTATCTCATATATCTTTATGTAGCTACATGGTTTTGCATGTTTAAGCGGGTTGTGGTAGATAAACCTTGTCGCTACCATTGCTAGCCTGCTAACAAATGACTTGCTTTGCTGATTCTTCACATTGTGGCTGTCCTCCGCTCCTTTGCAATGCAGCACATCATATCAAGGGCTTCACTCACAAGACTTCAGTTTAAAATGACCTGCAGAGTTCTGACAGTGTTTCTTCCAGCTTCAAGCAGAATCCTTTCTAGTGCAGTCGCTAATGTTTTACGTGCCAGCAGTCTCTCTCTAACATGTCAAGCGCTGTAGTGCCTAGGCCGCCACGTGGCCGATCAGATAGATGTTGTCATAGAGGTGCCCTACAAAGTCCTCGCTGATGTTCTGAGCAGCCCGCCGTGTGTTTCGGATAAACTCCCTCTTGGACATCTTGTTCTTTACGTGAGGGCTGGTCAGATCGATGGAGAGAAGGATGAGGGAGTAGCACAGCACGTACACTGCATCTGCAAAAAACAGAAGAGAGAGGTGTGTTGTTTATGGCGTTTAGCATAGTTAACTTTGTAACCCCCTCTTCAAATACAAATGTTTGCATTATGCAGAAACCTCATTAATAAAGGCATATGTAAAATGATTCTTAAATGTTTCTACGGGCAATTTATAAAGCTTCCATAAGTACAAAAGAGTTTCCTAAATGCATCCCGCTTTTCAAAGGTGCAGTTAATCTCAAATTCGAGCACAATGAGAACAAGCGCATTAACTCAACTACAGAACAGCCACAAATATTTATTTATGGTTCAGAAGAAGTACGGCACTCATCGTCATGGGCAAGCATATATATATATATATATATATATATATATATATATATCAGGGTTGTTATAGTTAACTAAAACCATAAAAAATAAATAAATACAAATTTGTAATTTGAAATAAAAGAAACAACAAAAGAAATAAAAGAATATATATATATATTTTTTTTTGGATCTTTCGAGCTGCAACATTTCTAATTTTAATGTACTTATACATTATATATTTTTCATTAATTTAATTTCACTGATATAATTATCACAAAGCAGTTGCTCATTTATATTAATTTATATTAATGCAAACTGTGATAGTCTATTTATCGTTATATTTTAACAGACAATGTTGGATTATTTAATTTACTGGTATACATGAGTGCAAAAAGTTTGTACACATGCTCTTTAGTTGCTGTACATAACATTTTCACTTGAGTTTTTCCCTTTATAAATCCTGATTTGCTCCTCACGTTTGACAGGATGAAATGCATTGTACATGTAGATTGTACATGCATTTTATGTACGAGGTCCCTGCTCTGCATACTTCTGTGAATTCCTCCAAAATTCTCTTTCAATCATACCTACACACATCTGTTTAAATCTTTAATGTTACGATGAGAACATAAAGATAAAAAAAGATGGAAGAGTGAGTTCTGTCAGTAATTTATAATAAATCTTCCAGCTTGTACAGTAGTACACATGCACTACAAGTCACATGTTATTGCAGAAGATAACTCTGATTGGTTGGACTCAGAGCTGGGTCCTCATTTGCTAACACTTTAAGCCAGCAGGCTTAGCTCAGCTTTAGAAGCAAATGAAAGTGTTAGTACAAGGATTTCTCACATGTTGCTTATACAAAGACAAGATCATGCAGATAGAGCTACCGACTATTAAAATATGGTTGACAAATCAACACATGACATCACAAATCCTGTGATTGTATGTACCAATACTAAAACCAGTATTTCAGCTTTAATTTTGGCTTAAGGCAAAAATCAGTGTACGTCACTTGTGACCTGCTGACACACCAGACAATCAGCAAAACAAATCACAGTGATCTTGATGTCACAGTTACACACTAGATCACTCTGTAGTATAAATGCCAGTCCGGGATCTTTTATGACTGTGTTGTACTTCACTTACCAGGACTTAAGCCCACTTCCTGCACCAGAGTGGGGTTGCAGGCACAGAAACGATGAGAAAACTTAGTGATGAGGGTCTCCAGGTACTCGCCCCTCTCCTCCGGGGCATGAATGTGTCTGAAGAAGTCTCTCAGTGCGTTAGGGAGGAACTGGTTACTAAAGTTATGAAGTGTGACAAGCTCATCCAAGACATCTCGCCTGCAAACACAGTAGTTTTAATGCACATTTAAATTCTTTTTAGCAGCAGAATAGTATTTGTCCCTCCAAAACGAAATTTTAATCTACATTTTTGTAGTTATTATCAGCTGTACATTATTATTTATTTATAACGTACATTTGTGTGTGTATAAATATATAAATTGACTGTGCCCTTATATGTTTTCCTCCAAATATGAGCAAGGTTCATGGTATTGATATACATAGCTTGGTGTAAGTTATAAAACTGCAGGTCTTATACATTAATAAAAGACAGTAATAATATATATTTAAAAAAAAAACCAATAAACAAACCGTTCATCAAGATAAATCCGCAGCATCTTCCAGTTCAGCATTCTGGTATAGAATATAAACTTGGCAATTTCCTTCGGGTGGTCCACAAGAATACCTCTGGACATGAAGTAACTGATACCCTGAATGAAAGAACCCACATAAAACAGGGTGTGGGGATTAGGAGGAAAAAAGAGAAGGAGGGGGCACGCTTTTTTTTTTTACCAGACACCACGGTTTAGTCCGGAGCAAGGCTATCGCATGTCCTTTAAGTGGACAGCTAAAGCTTTGCTAATCTAACCTAAGACATGAGCGAGGGGGAGTCAAGACATTCAAATTCATCTTTGAACAGAAAAGATGTTTTAAGAGCAGCTTGCATGAGAGAAAAGCCATCAATTTAGTTTTAATCCGGGTTGTGGTCTAAAAGCCTATGTCATGCACCATTATTCATTCTACGTGAGCTTGTAAAAATAATATATTTAGTCTGCAGTATGAACATTTCTGGCTTATGTGGGAATTTACAGGGTGGAGAAGGAAACCGTCATATTAATCATAGCTAGCTGGTCAGAATTGTATTTCCAAAGCACATCGTGGCTATGATCATTTCTCTGTTTCTTGCCCATTTAAACATTAAATGGTTTGGCCAGTAATTAAAAAGACATTATTGTGGTAAGACAGAACAAAAGCTTGTACTTTTTGTACCTCTTGCGGGTTGGCGTTGAAGGTTAGACTTCCTTCATCTAATTCCATGTAGAGTTTTCTATATGAAAATCCAGATGGAAGCCTTCGGTTGTATATGGAACAGTGACCCCAAGTGGACTTGCACAGGCTAGAGGGCAGACGAAGAAAAACAAGAATATGAATAGGAGAAATGCTAAAACATAAAACACTTTCTTTATTAGTGAAAATTTGAAATTTTTTTTAATTCTTTCTTTTTTTTTTATGCTCACCAAGACTGCAATTATTTAATCAAAAAATAACTTTTTTTTGTGTGTGTAAACTATGCATCAAAGAATCCTGAAAAATCATCATTGCATGAATGTATCATTATTTCCAGAAAAATATTAAGCAGCATATAATTAACAAAAGTCAATATTAACAACTGTGTACCACAAATAATAGATAATTAAGCCGCAAATCAGCATATTAGAATGATTTCTTAATTAAATAAATCCTTATTAAATCCCTTTTTTTAAATTGCAGCCTTGGTAAGGATAAAAGATTTCTATCAAAAACATTTTTTTAATTAATTAATTAATTAATTATTCCACACTTTTGAGCAGCAGTTTATGTGTTTCTTGCCTCCCTTATGCAGTTCTCCCTCAATTATTATTGAGAAAATATTCAGACAAGATTTCATGTGGAAGCTAAACACATCACTAACCCCTGCCACAGGTACTCATCATTGCCCAAGTCCTGCCACACACAGGAGGCCAGGCACAGGTCGGTAGCATTCAGGTAGGAGAGGATGGTGATGCTGAGTTCGGGAGGCATCATCTCAAGATCGATGAAGCCCTGCTCCTCTTTGCCTTTGCGGACGCGCAGCAGGTGGCTGATGTCTGTGCCGGACACCTGACACTGTGGTGTGCGGCGCTGCTGCAGCGGCTCAGCCAGTGGGGGCCCCACCCTCCGGTCTCGCTCTCTGTCCCGCTGGAGGAAGCACTGTTCACTGTACTGCTGCTGCAGCTGCTGGTTCCTCGCCACCCTCCACAGACCCTGACCCATCTGCAGATCTGAACAATGTTGCATTTGAGTGAAAATTCATTACATATTACATACATATATGTCTTCAGCCCTCAATGCATTAAAATGGTATACTATGATACTAGTTTGTGTATTTAAAGCAGCATTTATACTACTGGTCAAAAGTTTGGAATAAGTGATATTTTGTTACTGTTTTTTGAAAGAAGTCTTTTTTTGCTCATCAAGGCTGCAATTATTTGATCAAAAATAAAGGAAAAACAGTAATATTGTGAAAAATTACTACAATTTAAAATAACGTTTTTTCTATTTTAATACGGTTTACATTTTCTGAGATGGAAATGCTGAATTTTCAACAGGCATTACTTCAGTCATTAGTGTCACATGATCCTTCAGAAATCATTCTAATATGCTGATTTGGTGTTCGATCATTATCAGTTATTGGTGCTCAATTATTAATGGTTCTTATTATCATCAATGTTGAATGCTATAAATGCTATAATATAAATGTCTTTACTGTCACTTTTAAACACTATAATGCGTCCTTGATTTTCTTTTTTCTTACCCCAATCTTACTTGTGGAATGGTAATGGATGACGGTTTTGAAAATATATTAAGCAGCAAAACTGTTTTCAACATTGTTAATAATAAGAAATTGAGTAGCACATCAGTATATTAGACTGATTTCTGAAGGATCATGTGACACTGAAGACTGGAGTAATGATGCTGAAAATACAGCTTTGCCATCACAGGAATACATTTTAAAATAAAATATGTTAAAATAGAAAACACATTTTTATTTTAAATGGTAATAATACTAAAGTATACCAAATAAAATATAAAATAAAAAAGTATTCCAAATGTTTGACAATTTACCTTTTCAAATGTACATTTTAGTTTGAAATTGATTAAATTGAGTTCCTGCATTACTGCTGAGCTGTAGAAAACTGTTGCATGTGTAACACTTTTTTTTGTTATTACTGGGAGTTCCGGGTCTTACAGCAGATCAGTTTCTGTTTTTGATTTCATATACATTAAGCAGAAGAAGCTGACGTAATCTCAACCACCTGAGACATTTGATATGGACAGGCTATCCTGCTTTTATTTCTTGTTTTGCTGAGAGCACTTGTATATGATGTGATCTCTTTTTGTATGTATTTATTATTAAGTTAAAGCTTTGTGTCTAAAGCCTTTTATCTCTCCGACTTCTAGTATAAACTAAACCGGAGTAATCCAGAGGCCTCAAGCTCTCAGCACTTTATTCTTGGTTTAGATCATTTCAGTTAGGTCTCCGAATCCTTACCTCATCAGAGCAAAACAGCCTCTAGGAAACTGTTTTTAGTGCTAGTGTGCAGAAGTCAGCTGGGAAATAAACCCCCTGATGGCAGCTTTATCTCCACTGCAGTAGCACTAATCCTCTCGTGGAGATACGCATTAAGCCTTTTTATGTGGCCCAGTCTGACTCCCTCCAAGGGCCTTCCTCTCTAAAACACGTCTCTATATATATGAGAGGCCTTGTTATTCTTGTCTTTAATGGCCTCTTGAATGCTCTCTGGTTGCTCTCCTTGTCGCAGAGCCTCTAACATGGCAGCCTTACTTATAAGAACTTGACATATACTTGCTCAGAACTGATGTAATGCCACTGCACCTGCTCTTTGGCATTCTGTAGGAGGAGCTTGGGAATTCTTAGACCTGCTTAAAACATGGACCGCAAATCTGAACAAGGTCAATGAACTCTTACAAGCAATTTTCCTCTGCTTTGCCTAAGGGCAGGAGCAGCTCTTAAATTATTAAAGTTATTATTTTGTTATATTTATATTAAAAAGTTATATTTTGAACATCTTTTTTTCTGCATGATATGGTGGATTAGCTCATCTAACTCTTGTTGTGTTTCTATTAAAAGTGAAAGTAAACAGGTCTAGCAACCCCATGCATGTTTTACTAGTGTTACTCTTGACAACAAACTGTTTACTGTAAATTCTGACAATACAATGACACGCAAATACATTTTAGGTCAGTTGATTAAGCAAAAAGTACTTCAAACGTAGTATAAACCCTGACCTACATTTTCTGTCTTTATTTGCATATCAGTAGCCTCTCAGATTTTAGCCATAACAAAGGAGAACTCATCTGACATATTTCATAGGCATAAACCATATAAACTTAAGCTCTGAGACGTTATATATTGAATAAATATATATTATTTAGGGATTCACTCTACTAATCTTGAGAATGTTATGACTGACATACAAATCGAGGTTTTCTACAGCTTTTATATTCTAAGCAATGGTTTTCCATCAAGTTGGGCTGAAGCACAAAGTCCCGCCTCGCTCTAAAACAATTGGTTGAAATGCCAATTTGACACATAAACTCGAACTCTGATTGGACGCTGCGCAAAGTGTAGCATGGAACTCTTCTGTTTTTATTTTTGCAGCGTCAATCGCTCAAAGCAGCACCACCCACCTCTGTGTATAGAAATACTTCTACCGCCGCCGCGACGAAACGACTTGCTGATCTGCCACTGTCTCACGGATGAAATTATCACAGTCCTTTAACAGGAGCCCAGGACAGCCATCTTGACAGCTCCAACGCTGCGCTGCTGATCGAGGTGAGACAATCCTGTGACACTATCATTCCTTAGCTCACTCGCTCCTCCTGTCTGTCCCTCCGCCTCCTCCTCTACCACTCTGGCCAGACTGACGTTTCTTGTTATGGGTGGAAGTGACGCAAATCTCTCTGAGTAAATTTACCACAGGTACATACACTTGCACTTTCGAGTGTTTACC
>NW_015505838.1:157727-192247 GCF_001515645.1 Sinocyclocheilus grahami
CCCCTCTCCCATGTATGCTTATTTACAATAAGATACAAATAAAACAAAATAAAATATGAAACGAATACATGGAATGAAAGAAGCAATGATTAAATCAATAAAATAAATACATAAATCATGATATATTAAATACGTGAAGCAATGGAATAAATACATTGTCAAATAAATCATTTCATGAAATTGCATTACCAAATTTGTAAAAATGTGCTTTAAGTTTAACACAAAACCTATTTAATGGAAACTATTTAAAATAATTAATATAAGAAGTGAATGTGTATGAATAGAGGCGGGACTATCATCCCTGTATGATTAGAAACAGTTGGTGGCGGTATGTGCCTATGGTGCGGAATAATACGCCAAAAAATTCCAAAGAAGAAGAAGAAGAAGAAGCGAACGTGTAGAAGTGAAACACTGGTTTGAACCGTCGTCTCCGGTGCGTAGAAACCAATCACAACAAACCGGAATATTTCAGCGGCAAAAACAAACAGGAGGAATAAGCAATAACTCTGGATTACTATAAAATTCAACTTTCGGTAAGACACAAAGTTGTAAATGTATTACAAACGCTAATAGTCAAATATAATAGTAAAACAGGATGTGCTTGTTAAAACAACATGCCAAGATATTTTTACATTGCATGGTCAATGAATGGTAAATTGACAGCGGTAACTTATGTATTTAACATATTAATACAAATGAAATTCCTGATGAAATCCATCCTGACAATGACAGAAATGACCACTGGTGATCTGAAAGGATGTCTGAGAAAGCTGGAAGCGTCTCTCCGTTCTCTAAAGTATCTCAGAGAGGTGGACTATCAAAGGTATGAAATATTGATGCATGTTAAAGGAAGAGTTCAACCAAAAATAACAATTCTCTCCTTATTTAATTAACTTGATGTTTCTGGAATCTAGAATAACTAACTATCTTCCGTGGAACACAGAGATATGGAGATGTCAGTCCCTAATATATATATATATATATATATTAGAGACTGATGTGTGTGTGTGTGTGTATGTATATATATATATATATATATATATATATGCACACACAATATTCATACATACAAACATGAACTTTGAACATGTCCTTTTTTTCATATGTTTCACTTTTTAAAAATGTAGAAATTCATCTGACTGGATTAAACCGTAATTCAATTCAGTTGCCAACTTATTCTACTCAGGGAAATTCAGGTGTTCAGGTGATCATTCTGCGCAAGACATTTTCCTAATTCATGTACATGCTCATGACTCTGATCATACCCATGTAAAAATGACTGGTAGTGAAAAATTTGCAGAGTGAGCATTTTATAAATATTAATTCTTATGCAGCATTCATGTTAGCACTCTAAAAGATAATTAAACAAGATCATTGCTTGCTCTAAATATTATTGTGAAGGAGTCTTATGACAGCCCTTTTATGTTTGGGTGACCTAGATGGGGAGAAGGAAGTATTGGCTGGGGTAGGTAAGGTTCAAGTGGTTGATCAGCTGTCAAAGAGACACCCTGAGGCAGCGGTGCCAAAACTCGGTCCTGGAGGGCCGGTGTCCTGCAGAGTTTAGCTCCAGCTTGCCTCAACACACCTGCCTGGAAGTTTCTAGTATGCCTAGTAAGAGCTTGATTAGCTGCTTCAGGTGTGTTTGATTAGGGTTGGAGCTAAACTCTGCAGGACGCCGGCCCTCCAGGACCGAGTTTGGGCACCCCTGCCCTGAGGTCTTCATTGTGGAAATGGGGAAAAAAGTGTGATATGGTGTTGTTCTTATATCCATGTCATGTAGGGGGACACACAACATCAGTTTAGCAGAATTAGTGAATCGAGTACCACTGATTGAAGTCTGGGTTTCTGCACAGCATCTTTGGCAGTGGTCCAAAATAGAATTCTGCTGCGTACATGGAAACATGCTTGACAAGAGGGTGCAGAATATAGGAAATGAAATTCAAAATGTTTACCTTGTATATCTTTGCTGTTTAAAGCAGGTTTTAGCCTCTATATATTTTCCTTGAACCTCAATTAAATGGTACCCCCACTAGTAAAATGTGACCACAGGAACAAATCCTAGATTTTTTTTAGATACAAATATCCTTCACTTCACAGGACTCAATCTAAGCTTTATGAATCCATAACTCTTCTGAATGACAGTCAATGGAGATGATATATGCAGGATGTAATTCATTAGACATCGATGTCCCCAATTCCACCCCCACTTTTTTTGGCCTAGGTTTTAAACATCTTGACTCGTATAAACATCCAAAATGGGGCTCTGCCAGTGTTTCATGTCCCATATTTTGTTTTGAAGTTTGAAAAGTTGAAGACTTGTCCGGAGCCTCTCCAGTGCTGAGATATTTTGTAAACAGGCTTTACAAAAACCAGCTCTGTTTCTCCACCAGGATCCCAAGCTGCACATCAGATGCTCAGTGAAGAGGTTTTGATGTGAGATCCATCAAACACAACATGCTTCTCGAAAAAGACAGATCCATTTGGCTTGTATGTGCTGGAGATGATCCAGAAAGATGACTTAATTTGTCTCCAGCACGACACTCAAAATAGCTTGCAGACAATTTAAGATGGTTATTTTGTGCTGGCATGTTATTAATAAATACATTTTATAATTGATTTAAAACCTTTATGCGGTGTTGATTTTGTGACACTTTTTAACGAGAGGTTTGTCAGTACCAGTGCTTCATAATTTGATGTTGTGTTTTACTCTTCCAGACTGGCTGTGGGAGATCCATCAGCTTGTCTTCCTATTGTGAGCTTTGCCTTCACGTCCTTTTCCCCCTCACTCACAGAGCACCTGGTTGATTATGGTGTGGAACTAACCGGAATGAATGATTTACGATTTATTGAGAATGTTTACAAGGTGAATTGCATTAACCATATATTATATTTTTTATTATGTAGCTTATTATGCATATGTTGTACAAATAGCCTTTTAACTGAACTCTGACTTAAATATTTGAACACAATTACAATTCATTTATTTGTTCATGCATTTCTTTTTCTTTTTCTTTTTTTGTTCTGCAGAATGCAAAAGAACGTATTTTAAAGAATATTGTAACCAAACAGTTTTGCTGTCCATTGACAAAAAGAAACACAGGAAAACATTGTTTCAAAATATCTTCTTTTATATCCCACAGAAAAAGAAATCAAGACTTAATGATGACAGAATTTTCATTTGTGAACTATGCCTTTAAAATATATTCATCCCATTCATGGCTTAGGCTTGGGGTTATTGGATAATTTTTATTTGAAATCAACAACAGATCTTTATTAGCATGCATCGTTTTGCACCCCCCTTTAATTTGATTTTTTTAAATTGTTTGCAGTTTCTTTCAAGATCTTGTGGTTTTAAGGAATTGGTTGATTTAAGTAAATCAAAGTGGTTGCAGTTGCTTTGTCTTATTCTCGAGGACAGAAAGTTCATTTTTCGAGGTCAAACAATACAGAGTTTAGAACTATGAATGAGTCATTGATAATGTTTTTCACTCCGCCTTTAATGAGGTGGATTTCTTTTTGAAAAAGCAATTTCACATGTAATGAAATTCACAAAGCCAGGCTTTGTGTTGCCTGTCCTAATAGCCTTATTTATTGGCACTGTCCCTGATCTGGAAGGGTTTTACCCCCACATCAGAAATGCAGGTCTCTCCAGAGCTCTGTGATTCACAGCATCATATTCTCTAGCAAAGCACTCAGATGTTCAACTGGCAGCTCTTCTCCACCAAGTCTTGAGTAATTACAATTGTCTGCTCACGTCTCTCTCCTGCAGTGAGAGAACAAAAAAAGGGGGCAGGCCTTCATGTTGGTCCAAGTCGTCTGATCTCAGATTAACTCAAAGCCGATTCTGTAGGTTTAGCCGTGGGACTGAAGCGCTGCTCTGTTTTTCAGCACTTCCTTCTGTTCATTGACCTTTCATGCAGTTCTAAAAGAGATCTGGCCTTCATCCCAGGATGATGTGCAGCTCACCATGAAATATTCTGGGGGGAATAAGTGGTCCCATCATGTTACCTTGAGGACCTTGTGGCATTTAGCAGGAAAGTGGTGTTTAGCAGTTTTGTCATATTTTTCCATTCGTCATTTTCCCTTTGCGCTACAGCTCACTGTTTACATCTGGCTTTTCCTTGTGATTAGTCTTGGTGGCTCCTCTGGAGTACCTCCTGAACCAGAAATTCTACAAATCCAATTTTTGTTTGCGATTTTAATCCACTTAGGGAAGCATTTCCTTCCATATTATTTTAATACATTAAACCCCACAAATAGTATTTCTGATTTATTTGTTGGTTTGTTTGTTGTATCTGCATTTTCATGTGAAAATCTCTTAAAATGTAGGTCTTGCGGGATGTTTTCAGCTATAAGCCACTGTTGACCAAACAGCAGTTCCTTCAGTTTGGCTTTGCTGAGAGGAAAGTCATCATTCTCTGTGATATCATTGGCCTTGTTCTCAACAAACACAAAGATCTCACTAAAGAAAGCAAGGTATTCCAAAGATTTAACCATGCAGGTTTTCTTATATAGAGATATGGTACCATTAAATAATTTCACTTATTGGCCAATATTTGAAAATTTTTATGTATATTTGATATGATCTATTATTAATTTATTTAATTTAATTGATATGATTTATTTTAGTTTTTGTGTGTTTTAGATATAATTATATTATATACTGTAATATCAGACATTTATTGGTTATTGGCCATAATGTAATAGGAAAATAATTTTCAGCTAATAAATTATATTATATTATATTGTGTTAGTAGAAACATTGTTTATTCTGTTTTCTTACAGCATGTCAGTAAGCCAAAGAGAAGGCCTCAGTTCAAGAGCTCCAGTAAAAATGAGATCCCTTCTGCTGAGAGTAACTCTCTGGGGTTAACTGACCTGACAGTAGGTGTTCATGTTTCGGACAATAAGCAAAATTGTTTTGATAATAATAATAATATTAATAATATTTATTATTATTATTACTATTATCAGTGTTTCTGTCCCTCTTAGGTACCTCAGAAGCAGCCACTGGTAGAAAGGCATCTTGGTAGCAGCTCAGTACCAGCTCAGATCAGATGCTCCTCAGAAGAGGAGCCACAGCAGGATGAGGAAACAGAAAAGGACTCGTCTCAGCCTGAAGATTCCATTGTGAGAATGCGCATCCTGCAACACACTTACACAGAGGGAGGTGCATGAGAATCAACTAGTCAAGCATACATTATGCACAAAGTAGTCTGCATTTATGGTTGAAAGAACGTGTGAAACACTACGAGAACCATTATTTGTGACAATTGTTGTGATTAAAACAAAATATAAGACATACACTGCTGTTATCTGCTGTACTGCTGTACTATCTTTTTAAATCCTTTTCACCCCAAATGGATTTGGGGGAATAAGTTGCTCATTTTTAATGTGTTAGAGAACTCAACTACAGACTAATTCAAAATGCCAATTCCTAGAACACAGAATCTTCTGCAAAGTTCTTGTTCAATCCAATGTAATGCACAGGCTGTCTTGTTAGGAGTGCGTTTTAGAGAGCCGGCTGAGGGGTGTAGAAGCAAGTCTTCTGGAGAGTGTTGGCAGACTGGAGCAGCGATTGGCCCTTATGGAACACAGGATTCATGCTCTGGAGAAAAGCTTTGCTGGCAAGATTATCATCAAAAGCAACCAGTGGGAGAACTTGGAGAGTCGCGTGCTGCTGCTGGAGACCAGGCTGGCACTGACCTCAGCACAGGTACAGGAGTTTAACATCTGTTTGGAACTGTACACTTTAATTTCTATTGCTATTGTGGCATAATGCTGCTTTCTCCCAAAACTCACTTTGATGATGAAGCTTGCATTACGTGATGAAAAGCAGTGACATTCTCCAGCGCAGATACACATGCACTAGCAAAGCTCTCACATGTGTTAGTTTCAAAAATGGGAAATTCGTTTGGAAAATACAGTATTTTAGGAAGACTGCAAACCACTTCTTTCAACAGGTCAAATGCCAGTATACAGCAACTGATGTGTTCAGGAAAGAGAATTTTTAAGTAATTCAACATCCTAACGGTTCATGAGCATGTTATTTTAGGATTTGTTTTAAAATGGCAAGCTGACATTGCAGAAGTAGTGAATATAAGATGAGTTAATGTGTTTTATGGTGCTTACAAAACAAAGTTTTCTCTACTACTATAGGGTCTAACTTCAGGAAATGATGTCTTTGGCACAGACAATGGTAGATTCAAAGAGGACACAGGTACTTGGCAACATTTTAGCTTTAAAATTTTAATAATTTAAAGAAACTATACATTCCTTAAATCTAAAATTGTTTGAATTTTCCATTTATATCTTTGTTAAAGTATCTGCAAGTGGCATTTCTACTGTGATTCATCCACCATCTGACATCAGTGATAATGGACACACTCCAGCCAGTTCTCCTCCGACAGCTCCCCAGGTGACTCCATCCATCCATCCATCCAATCACACCCATCCAATCACACCCATCCATCCATCCATCCATCCACCCACCCACCCATCCATCCATCCAATCACACCCATTCATCCATCCAATCACACCCATCCATCCATCCAATCACACCCATCCATCCATCCAATCACACCCATCCATCCATCCAATCACACCCATCCATCCATCCATCCATCCAATCACATCCATCCATCCAACCATCCATCCATCAAATTTTCAAGAGAAGTTTAATAACTGCTATATATTTTTTTCTTTCTGTTTCTTAGAATTTTAAAGAAAGGCTGGACAGAATAGTTTACATGTAAGTGTTATTTTTATATAAATAGTTTAGCATTTCTCTTGAAGGGTTGTGATTTGTGTGTGATAAAGAAAATTGTCAATTAGACACAGGACTGCACATCAATAAAAAAAATTTCTGTCCCATTTCAGGATGAAGGATACATCTAACATTCTGCAAAACATAGAATCGACTATGTAAATTTGATCACAGTCCAGAGAAACTTATTTTAAAGGAATAGAATTTCTGTCGTTATTTTCTCACCTCACCAAAATTAGTGCGACGAAGACTTTCTGATAAACAGACCAAAACGAATTCATTAAAAGTCTTGCCTAACACCGTAGGGTTATGGTATGGTGGCAACTGTATTTCGAATAAATCGGATGGAAACTTTGTATCAGTCGTCATTCGTTTTTTTGTGTCTCATGACGAAAAATCATTAGTGCCACATGTGGCACCATTTTTTATTGAGAGTTTTCAGAAGTGACAGGTTTTCACTGAAAAACTCCTAAATTTCTGTCTGTTTCTCATACAAAGGTGTTTATTATTATTATTATTATTATTAATAATAATATATATTTGTGTCAATTTTGTGAATTTTCATAGGAAAGAGCTTTGTGAAGGGTTCCTCTAAAAAAACAACAAAAAAAAGAAAAAAAAAAAGTAAAAGACCGTGAGGGTGAGAAAATGCTTTTTTGGGGGGGGATTGTGATTCTGTGTCTTGTCCTCTAGATGTCACTGCTACCCAAGTAAAACCTAATGGTAAATTAGTTCATGGCGCCCTCTGAAGTCAGTTTTCTGTATTGCACTCTGTCCTGAAAGCAGCATCAGTCCATTGCCACACAACAGTTGTTGCATTCACTTGAACATCAGATAAAATACAAATGTGTAATGACTGGATTATATCTTTGTGTATTAATAATAATGCCATGTATTTGTTATTGTTCTATTCTTTCTTTAGAACATGTTCTAAAATAGAGAAATAAATCTGAGTGTATGAAGTTTATTTTGAATTTCCTTCCTGACCTGTTGGGTTTGTAACTGGGATACCACAATCATTCCAAAACTCCCAAATGTTTTCCCCCCACTACTTAGTCACCATTTAGGTGCCATGCTGGGTTTAGTCAGGTGTATGTCGTTTTTCCACAATGTATATAAACATCGCGGCTCTGTGGCACTATTAAAACAGTGCTTTGTTTGTTTGAGCATCCTGAATAGTTTACGGCATAGGCTCAACCAATGACACGAGTTTTGGACGTGACTCTGTGTTCGGGGGCATGTTTGTGAAACTTATTTAATGATTATTTTCTGTTTGGTGATGTTAGTAGCACAGAAATACTTCACCTGAGAAACATTCTCTTGTTCTGATCCAGGGCCATTTTACCCCATATTTCCCTTTTACATGGAGTTAAATGTTGTACTTTAGGAGACAGTGATCACACAAAGGGAATGGCAGCAAATTTTCAATTTATGGGTCTGTGTTCGCAGAATTCAGGAATCTTTGACTCCTGATAGGACACACTTGCAATGTATTTTTTTTCATGTTATTAATATTTGTTAGTAATCTGAGCACATTTCTGAGGTCAGGTGACCTTTGGATGGTCTCTTGGTGTTGGGTGTCATTGTACAAGATATCACATTTATCAGATTTCAGTTTGTGTAAAAAAAAAAACCCCCAAAAAACTTGAAAGATCTGTCTTTGACCTAGCAATGTCTCAAAACAAGACATCAGAGGTCTGACTTGTTGGTCTCACAGGACAACTTTACCCTTCTCATATTTCTTTTTTTGTACAAGGCAATGATGAAAAGCTGCTTTTCATCAGTGGTCTTTCTCTCTGCAATTGACAGCACAGAGTGGGACACTGACCTCTGAACGTTCTTCCAGACATTCCCTTCAGTGCCCTATATACTGCAGACACTATGAGAATCACTCTGTTGAGATCAATTGGACACAAAGCAATCATGGAGAGGAAAAGAAAGGTCAGATGACCTTTGTAATTATGTTGAAGGAGAGTGTGTGCATGTGTTTGTGTGGTTGGTTAACGGAGCATGCTTGTGACTTTCTTGTATGTATGTATGTTTGGTGTGTGTATTGAATAGGAGTCAGAGGTGGGAGGGATGCTCTCACAGATTGTTTGGGAACTGATGTGTGTCTGTCTGAACAGCTGGAGCTCACTAAACTGAAGGGGCTGGACATTGTCTTCACTAGCCACAGGGTTTTGCTGATGCCTGCATATGAGTCACTGATGTGTTTTTATTATTATTAAAACAAATATATTAAAATGCAATGTTTGTAAATTGCAATTAATTTTTTTTTTAAATGTCACTAACAATTTCACAGAACGTTTAAAATGTGAAATTTCTGGGCTAAAATTCATCTTGAGATATATATAAATAAACTAAGAAAGTACTACGCAAGTACTTTGACCATTTATTTTTCTTACAGCTTAACTAAGCTGCTTTACTTTTTAATATCTGAAAAAGTTTAAAAACGTTTTGAATCCAAACATTTCCAAGAACTTGTCAGACAACTACATTAAAAGTTTTGTTCATGTTCATATATGTCATTGACTCCTATCCTGACCTTGCTACATAGCATCATAACTTGGGCCCCAGAAACCCCCTGCGGAATCAACAGGCCTCTGTCGGGCCAGATGTGAATAGAAAAGGCTTTAAAAAAAATAAATAAATAAATCTTTGCTTTGCTCTCCTTGTGACGGCATGCAGGTTTTCTCTGTATAGTCACATCTTGTGGGAGTAAATGTTACAGTTGTTTGTTTGTTTGTTTTATTTATTTATTATTCTTTTTCTTTTCTTTTTTTAATCAGTCCAACTAGAAACAACATAGTTTTTAATGGGTTTATACAACAAATGCTTTGAGAATGAAATAAATCTGGATTTGTCAGATTGAAAGAACCATGTAGTAGCAAGTTAATTAGATATACTAGAAATGAGAAATATATTATTTCAAATAAATTCAGTTCTTTTGAACTTTCTATTCATCAAAGAATCCTGAAGAAACCGTATCACAGTTTCCACAAAAATATTAAGTTGTTTTCAACATTGATAATAATAATATTTCTTGAGCAGCAAATCAGCATTTTAGAATGATTTTTCAAGGATCATGTGCTGAAGACTGGAGTAAGGGCTGCTGAAAGTTTTATTTTAATTTTGTTTTGTTATTTTTAGTTATTTCAAAATATGAGTTTACAGTCTTGGTGATCATAAGAGGCTTCTTTCAAAAACATTATAAAACCCAAACTTTTGTGAGACTAGAACAAATTATCTCTTTTTTTTTTATTTTTTTTTTTAAATTAGGCTCATCAAATCTCCATTCCATACCATCAACTTCTGCAGTCAGTTTGTTTGGGCTAAACTTTAGAGCACAGGTACACAGCACACCTATTTTGAAATCTGCTCAGCCATTTTGACATGAAGACTGACTTGAGTGAAAATAAAGTGTCTCACAACATTCAAGACAATTAGTCTTTTAAACTGGGAAGTTTGCTTTACTTTTAGACTGTAACTGGATAGTCTGGAGCTGGACCATGATGTAATGTGTTACAATGATGGTTCCTAGTTGAATAAGAGCATATTGCAATAATAATAATTGGACACAAAGCAATCATGGAGAGGAAAAGAAAGGTCAGATGACCTTTGTAATTATGTTGAAGGAGAGTGTGTGCATGTGTTTGTGTGGTTGGTTAACGGAGCATGCTTGTGACTTTCTTGTATGTATGTATGTTTGGTGTGTGTATTGAATAGGAGTCAGAGGTGGGAGGGATGCTCTCACAGATTGTTTGGGAACTGATGTGTGTCTGTCTGAACAGCTGGAGCTCACTAAACTGAAGGGGCTGGACATTGTCTTCACTAGCCACAGGGTTTTGCTGATGCCTGCATATGAGTCACTGATGTGTTTTTATTATTATTAAAACAAATATATTAAAATGCAATGTTTGTAAATTGCAATTAATTTTTTTTTTAAATGTCACTAACAATTTCACAGAACGTTTAAAATGTGAAATTTCTGGGCTAAAATTCATCTTGAGATATATATAAATAAACTAAGAAAGTACTACGCAAGTACTTTGACCATTTATTTTTCTTACAGCTTAACTAAGCTGCTTTACTTTTTAATATCTGAAAAAGTTTAAAAACGTTTTGAATCCAAACATTTCCAAGAACTTGTCAGACAACTACATTAAAAGTTTTGTTCATGTTCATATATGTCATTGACTCCTATCCTGACCTTGCTACATAGCATCATAACTTGGGCCCCAGAAACCCCCTGCGGAATCAACAGGCCTCTGTCGGGCCAGATGTGAATAGAAAAGGCTTTAAAAAAAAAAATAAATAAATCTTTGCTTTGCTCTCCTTGTGACGGCATGCAGGTTTTCTCTGTATAGTCACATCTTGTGGGAGTAAATGTTACAGTTGTTTGTTTGTTTGTTTTATTTATTTATTATTCTTTTTCTTTTCTTTTTTTAATCAGTCCAACTAGAAACAACATAGTTTTTAATGGGTTTATACAACAAATGCTTTGAGAATGAAATAAATCTGGATTTGTCAGATTGAAAGAACCATGTAGTAGCAAGTTAATTAGATATACTAGAAATGAGAAATATATTATTTCAAATAAATTCAGTTCTTTTGAACTTTCTATTCATCAAAGAATCCTGAAGAAACCGTATCACAGTTTCCACAAAAATATTAAGTTGTTTTCAACATTGATAATAATAATATTTCTTGAGCAGCAAATCAGCATTTTAGAATGATTTTTCAAGGATCATGTGCTGAAGACTGGAGTAAGGGCTGCTGAAAGTTTTATTTTAATTTTGTTTTGTTATTTTTAGTTATTTCAAAATATGAGTTTACAGTCTTGGTGATCATAAGAGGCTTCTTTCAAAAACATTATAAAACCCAAACTTTTGTGAGACTAGAACAAATTATCTCTTTTTTTTTTATTTTTTTTTTTAAATTAGGCTCATCAAATCTCCATTCCATACCATCAACTTCTGCAGTCAGTTTGTTTGGGCTAAACTTTAGAGCACAGGTACACAGCACACCTATTTTGAAATCTGCTCAGCCATTTTGACATGAAGACTGACTTGAGTGAAAATAAAGTGTCTCACAACATTCAAGACAATTAGTCTTTTAAACTGGGAAGTTTGCTTTACTTTTAGACTGTAACTGGATAGTTTGGAGCTGGACCATGATGTAATGTGTTACAATGATGGTTCCTAGTTGAATAAGAGCATATTGCAATAATAATCCTGCTCAGGTCTTTATTTAAAAAAAGAAAAAAAAAAGAAAAGAAAGAATGAATGAAAGATGAGAACAGGGTTCCATTCATTACGAATGTGTCATTTTGTTGATTGGCCATTGAACGCACGGCTCTTTTGCTCTCCAGTGCTGCTGTAATCCCCTACTCTCATTAATCATTGTCCTGAAAGAGGGGTGGGGGAAATGAGAGAAACGACTCAGTGAAGTGGGTGAGAGGGAACACTTCTTGCATTCCTCCTCTTTCTTAAAGCGTGTATGTTTATGCAAGCTCCCCTCATTCCATTCCACCAGCCTCGCCATTCCAGATCTCTCCACATTAGGTTCATGCTCACTCCTAATTAGCAGGACCTCATGCATGTCTATGAACTCTTTACATTCCTGATTAGTTTGTCGCGGCCATGCAGGCATCTGCACCTCTTGAGCAGCACAAGGCTAATTGAGCTAATCACTCAAGTTAATGAGAGTATTTTTTAAGGTTGGAGGGCATAAGCAAATGAGATGAAGTGAGTGAGATGAGAAAGATATAATTAGCATCACAGATGAGTTTACTTATTATGTCCTTGACTTTCAGCGATATGAAGATGTATTTAATAAGTTAAAATGCTACCCAGCTAACAGGGAATGTTCTTAGAAAGTCTTTGAAAGGTTCTCTCAAAGCCATGAACATACGTCCTTCCAATAATATCATTAGAACATTTGTTCAAAGTTATCTAATCTTTAATAATGTTCTCAAAAGTTAGTGCAAAAAATGTATTTATACATCATGAAAGTTGTTTTCTGAAGTGTTTTAGTTGGAAGTTCGTCTAACATTTTTAAAATGTTACTACTACTTGTTTCAGAACTGTAGAGAACATTAAAAAAGAACTCTCCCATATTATTTGCAAAATGATCAAATGGAAAGTTCCCTTAGCGTTTTATATAACATTCGCATAACTAAGGAAAACAGCAAAACGTTGAAAAAACGGGATGTTTTGAATGCTCAGAGAACAATACAAAAATAACGTATTCAAAATATGAGAACGTAAGAGGAACATTCTTAGAACATTTTTGTTAGCTTAGTATTGTGAGACATTTTTGGTTTTAATGTAGAATATTTGCAGATGTAGAACATTTACAGTATTAATAATATCAAGCTAATTGCATTACATGTTCATGTTGCCTTATGGGCTAAATATTTGTTCTCTGGGAGGCTCTTTTGCTAACCCCCGTAAATTAGTGTTCATTGTATTTCATAGTTTTGTTCCGAAAAGAATTTCCTCCGAGTCCCTTGATTACAAATTTACACCACTCTCAATGCTTATTTTCTTTGCCAATTGGAGCCGAGTTATTATCCTTGGCCAGCCGCCAAGACCTCATTGCCTGCCAGTCAAAACAGTTTTCACATGCTCACGGGAAGCCATACAATAACATTGTATCATTAGAAACGAGCACACAGGCAAGTATTTGGGCCACTTGGCTCCCCTGATGTAAAATAAACATAGGGGTTCTCTGTAAACCTGCAAGCTGATTGAGTCTCAAGTCCTTAGCAACACCATTGGGAATGTACACAGTGATACTTTCCTCAAGTCGCTCTGTGTATATGTCTTTTTCTGTGCAAAACACCTGATTCAGATATAATTTAGAAGTTTTTGCCTTCAGTTTTATGATCTCAGATCATCTAAAAATGCCCTGGTCAGATGTCAGGCTGCTCATACAGTATTTGGCAAAGTGTGCAAAAGCAGCAGAGTTTACAATGCCTACAGACACAATCCCAAGAGACCATCCCTGTTGTGTTTACATTGAAGATATCGCCTCTATGCACTACTGGAACTGGCAGAAAATAGAATATTGTGTTAGATTTTCCCACCATAGTCCGTAAAGAATATATGAACTAAACACCCCTTGCTTATCTTAGATTTGTCTGCCTCTCTGCCAACAATAATGGCATGTTTGCACATTTCCTCTTCCCTCTGACAAGGGAGGACACTTTTGAGTCATCTAGAATTCTGCTTCTTAGAAATAATTTGTTTTTTTTCAGCTACTTTGTGACTTTTCACCTAAAACCTCTTTAACTGTGTGTGTGTGTGTTTTAATTTTTAATATTTATTATTTTTTTCTGGCCTGTGTTATATATTAACTAAATAGTAGATAAAATAGTATTCATGGCCTATAACTTTTTTATTTTATTTCAAGTGACAGATGGCATATTTACTTGTTTTTGAGATTTTAATTTACTATTAATAATATTTTTAGTCAGCATTAATTTAATGATATGTCTACTGGAAAGTGATCCAAATACAAAATAATCAAAATTCTTATTAATTTTTTTCTCTCTGAACAAAGTAAAAGCAAATAAATCAAACATGAAGTAATCATACACTGAAATACTAATCAGCAAAAAATAAAAATAAAATAAATAAATAAGTGCATATATTTTAATATATATATGTTCCTCTTTTGTAAGTTACTTTGGATAAACACATCTTCTAAATGCACAAGTGTAGATGTAGATATAGAAAAAATATATAATATAATATATAAATATATACTGTTTATAAAGTTCAACATTTATTTTTTATGTTACATAGTATCTCATTCTTGGAATTAAAATGCACTGCTTCATTTAGCAAAACCTATCAAATCTGTATATCAAACTTTTCCCCAGGAAGACATTTAAATTTGCAATACTTTGATAATGACTGAGGCATGCTTGCCACTGAAATTGAAGAGAGTTTTTTGCTTAGTAGAAGCATCATTAACTCTAATTCAAAGAGCAGTTTACTGGCTGTGTTATTACACTATTCCTTTTCTGACACTTTCCTGTCCTACAGATTGCTTCATACTGTGTCAAGATTTGCTCCCAGTGAGAATTGGAGTAGAAACGTATTAACTGGACGGGTGAGGTACGAGGGAGTGAGACATCCCAGAGACTATGCAGACCAGCCTGACATCTTAATGTGCCATTTAATCTTAGGGGAAGGGATGTCTCATGTCATGCCTTTCTGTGTTCCAAATACTCAAGTCTATTTTTGTTTTACCTCAATTTTAATTCATTTTTGTCAAGGTCAGATTTGGATTTGGAAACTAAAAAGGCCTGTCGGATATTTTATTCAGACCAGAGTCAACCTCACCCGAAAACAGAGATTCTTGGGGGGAAAAAGAGGTAGAGTATAGTGATTAAAACATTTTAATCTGTCATTTCAATTTCAAGATTTGGTTCAAATGATAGGAAATAACATTGTCTGTCTGTCTGTCTATCTATATTTTATATATAATATCATATAAAAGTCAGCATATAGATATTAACATATATACATATACAAATTTTCATATGGATATTTTATATATGTTATAAACTTTTATTTTCATCTACCCAGAGAATGTATATGGGATAATTATATATTGCTTTATACTGTAGGTAACATATCACTATTGATATAGGGCCATATATGTCATATTATATTTCCGTATGGGCTAAAATTACATTTAAGTGCTGTTCATCTGTCTATATGAATTATACATTTTCAATTACTTATTTCTGGGTGTCAGGCCAGAGATCTAGAGGTAATAGTCCCTCTGTCCTTAGGACTACCAATGTATTACACTCAACGCATCTAGGCAAATAAACAGTGAAGGAGGGGATCTAGACATCTGCACAGTATAGCTAAACAAACGCTGACAGATTTTGTTAGAACGAGGTACCAGTACTGTCCAGATGTACACCGTCACTGTGGGACTCAGTATGACGCATCAGCTGCCTCAGTGTATATGAACTAGACACAGTTTTAACAAGATTTTAAAAAGTCACTGTAAGGCATCTACTAAGAATGTACAGGGAAGTGTTTTCAAGAGCAGATCCTTTTGAACAAACACATACAGCTTAAACACACACTAAACTATATAAAGTCATATCTATAGCTATCTCTAGCCTATATCTTTGAATTATGTATGATTTACGGTATGAAATTATGAGAAGATATACTGTAAGTTACTTAATTACGCTGTTTGGTTTTTAAAACTAATTTGTCCTGAGGGGGGCGCCAGTAAACTATCGACACGCTGACAAAGATAAAGACTTTATTTGTGTAAAATGACACATTACTGACACAAAATCCCGCATTACTGGGTTGTGTCAGTGATTACACCTGTCAACCAAAATAACAGCCTGAGCCACACAATTCTCCCTCTCAGTCACTGTTTAATTAGAATGATAAAATAATAATTAATTTTGTATTTATTTATAATAATAATAATAATAATAATAATAATATGTAAAATCAATTAACTATATGATCTAAATGGCCAAACTACTAATAATGGTTCACAACCCTTACGAAAATTAACCATGGTGTTACTACAGTAAAAGTATAGTAACCATGTTTTTTTGGGGGGCATATTGATTACCATTTATATATCCACAGTTTGAATACAAATACCATGATTAAACTATGGTTAGTGTAGCAAAACCATGGCTAATTTGTGGTTACCGTGGTTTAACTATAACCATGTTTTAAAAAAAATTTGTATTAAAAAACATGGTTAATTTTCTTAAGTGAACAAAATACTAAAACCTTTTGTTGTTGTTGTTATTTATCTCTGCCCTACTTACAAATTCAGAGCAGCAGTCAGATTATCACATATTTATGTATTTATTTAGTTAGTCAGTTAGTTCAGGAAACGTGATCATGAAAACTTTGTTTCCCCCATCCAAGACAGGATTAGACCAAACGCATGTTAAATCTGCTGGTCTTCTTCTTAAAGTATTGTATCTGTGACCAAAACCTTTGCAGAGATCACGCACAAAATGCCAGAGACACAATGCAACACTCAACCTCTCTCCTTTCTCAGAACTATTACTCGTGGAGGAGTTCCAAAACACTCCAATGAAACTTTCAATGGAAGAAGATTTCTGCTTTCTAAAAATTTTTGATTGCACATTGCTTGCCAAAGTGAAGATGAGTTACACGCACCAGGGTCAGGAATTGACCAAGGCTTTGGGTAAAAATAGGCTACCAGTGAAAGTTTAGTACCTCTGCAAGCACCATAGTGAGCTGTCTGACACACACACACACACACACACACACATACATTCATACATACAAATAGAAAATTGCAATTAAATCAATATTTTAGTGTGATAGACTATATGATGCTGTACAATCTAACAAAAAACTCTTTAAAATGTTTAAGCAGAGCATTTATATTATTTTATTTTTTATTTTATTTTATTTTAATTATTATTAACAGCCCTAACTGACCCGACATTATTTCAGTTAATTAAGTTGAATTACATATTCAATGCAAAATCAGCCTCTGAAAATCAAGGCGCATATATTGCCCCATCATGAAAGAATTTTCTGACAAACAGTGAGACATATCAATATTATTCAACACACTCTTCATTTCATGTCACAACTTCCTGCCTACAATGAGCTAACCGAGCTGCATATCTTTCAGCTGAAGTACTACTTTCTCATCTGTTTAATCTGTACTCAATCCCCACCCAAGCTTCCTCAGGGCCTTCACTGTGACCTTAATGGCCTGGCTCATCTGGTCTCCTCTCAGTTCAGTTACCGATAAAAGTGTGTCTTCTCTGGTTGTTTCCCTTGAAAAGACCTAAAGGAGAAATCCAGCAGCCTATGTATAAAACAAGTTTACAATAAAGTTACATGAATTACTATATTCGGTATAATGAATGAACATACAACTTTTAATATTAAAATGTTATGGTATATGTAGAAATGAACGTTAACCAAGATTAACAAGTGGAGTAAAAGTTGTGAATTTTTTATTTTTTTTAATTTTTTTTTGTGTATTGCTTTACCAAAACTTTAAAACTGATGATAACGCATTTTTGGTTCAGTTGTGGCTTTTGCAGAAATTGAATGAGGAAGTATCTGTAGAAAATAGATAGCATACACTTCCTTCAAGAATTCTTCAGATGTAGAAAGTCATAATTTAAACGACTCCCTCCCAGCCCTCATAGACGTTCATACCAGTCATATCAAAGCAGAGTCACATTCTTGCCAATCTCTGTGATGCTTTATCAAAAGAATTTTGTCAAGTCACAGTGTAAAACGTACATTTCTGGATACTCTGAGAACTGTTATTGTCAAATTGAAGCCCTATGACCAAACTAGGGCACTTGGTAAATTTGGTAAAGTTATAAATAAACTTGGCACTTGGTAAAGTTTATTTATAGAAGTAGACTTTGTGACTGTACTGATGTCTGGATGAATGTTTTTAAAACAGATAAGCCATGTTTTGATTGACCAAGATGATGTGATGTGTGCCATATCACAATATGTACTATTACTGAACCATTTGCAATTGATACGTTTTTACTTTGGCCTCATTTACATCAGTTCATGGAAAACCATTTATTCTTAGTTTGTATTTAACAAAATAGCAAAACCGCACTGCTGGAAATAGAAAGACTTTACATATGTAACTAAAACATGAAAGTTCAGGAATTATCAATTTCTGGTAATGCGGTAAGTCTAGGCAATTTTGCAGATTCCTGGACATTACAACTTCATGGATGTAAACACAGTTGCCAGGTGACTCTTGTTTCTGGATTTGCATTCCAGAACAGTGTGTCTTTTAATGTAGGCAGGAACATTGTATTTAGCTGCTGGTCTCAAAATCTACAAGACTACAAGTAGATTTTGGATTAGGTTTGGGTACAACATAGCCTATACTATATGCATTTAGCTGCAACAAACAAAGTAGGAAACTGATAAAAGTAGAATAAACTAATAAGCTAGAAAATAAAGAAAACATTTTCTTCGTATTTTCAGAAGTTTATTGTTTGATTTATACATGAGGGATACATAATAAAAGACACTCTCTTTGTCACAAAGATATCCATATATCTAAAATATTATACAAAACGTATACAAAAATTGTACGAATCGTTGGTTTGTAATATTGAGGTAAGATAGACATAAAAACAGTAACTGAATTATTAATAAATACGATATTTTTTCTCAAAATCAATTACTCACAGTTAAAGCAGTTACATATAAGTTAATGTTCAAGGCCATTACAACAAAAATAATAAGACCGGTTTAGAAAAAGGCCTGAATACCAGTATGCCGTCCTTTTTGGTTTTCAAAACTCAAATGATAAGCAGGAAACTCTTACAAAATCTATTCCGTCCCTATTTATTTCTTAAATTCACTATAGGTTTGTGTCATTCAACTAGCTGTTTGATGTGTCTGCACTGGACTTCAATAAAATAAATGTTTTGTTGATGAATGGAGGGGAGAGAAAAAAGACAAACATGTTTAATGAAGGCATCACTATCAAGCTGAAAGAGGCTCATAGGTGTGGAAGTGAATGCCTTTAGAACAGGTGATCTTCATCACGGCTCCGTTTAGGCTTTCATCTGTTATGATTAGCAGCATTCCTTCTGCAATCAGAGATGGTCTGTAGATAAACACACAGACACAACAAAATCATATTTCACTTTTTTTTTTACCTTGTAGTACAATCAACCCATTTCAGCAAATAATGTGGATTTTTAAAAAGCAAACAAGGCAAATCATTTTTGCGTTTTAAAATCGATCTTCTGACCTCAAACTTTTATTTTCTATGTCGTTGACATACTGTCATTTCAAATAACTCGTCACTCATGTGTCTACAGAGTGTTTGAGGAAGACATATATTTTGTTGGGGAAAATAAAACAATTTCAGATACTCCCCCAACACCAAAAGAATAGTGCTAGAGAGGCAAATTGCAAAGGTGGGAAAAAAAGTGGCAGTGATATATTGGGGTGGAGGTTGATTTGATTCAATTTTAAGTGCACGTCAAAAATCTTGCAAGCAAAACATAGTTTAATCCACCTTTAATAAGTGGGTGGTGCAAAATTAATGTCTAGATTTTCCAGTAAAGGCAAGTTTAAAGGTTTAAAAGCACTTTATCCACTGATTATTTACTTGCAGCAGTACAGATCTGGAATGGAAACAGATTTTTGCCATTATCTAGAAAACACTGTTGCTCTCTGCCCAAGCTGTTTATTCAAGGGACTGAATATAACAAACAAAGCAAAACTACTAAGACATTCGAATACAGGAGAAACAGGTAGTTCAACTAAACTGCTTACTTAAGAACACCATACTTGTCCATCCTTTGCTTGAATTCATCTTTGTACTTGACAAACTTGCCCATCGTTTCCTCATGCTCCACAGTGCGAAGGAGTTGTGTGTCCACGAAGGCTGGGCACAGTGTGTTGATCCTCACTCCATAACTGCCCTGTTCAGATGCGTCCTGCCGACAACAAAACGTGTCCAAACACGGTCAGCCTAAATTACACACACAGCGCAAAGAATGTGTCAACACACAGGGGTGAGAGATCCTATCTGTGAGCAAACACATCTACTCTCTCGGAGGAAAAAAGCTGGGCTGTGAAAACCTCACTGGGTCAGCTGGTTTGGTTGTCAGGTGCTAGAATGTACCATATTTTAGGGAAGTGATTTACATATGGTTAGAGTAAACTTTACTTCTGATAAACTGGTGAGACAGGATTGATGTACTCACTGCAATGGCTCTTGAAAATCCAATCACCCCATGCTTTGTCGCTGTGTATACTGGCTGGTGAGGAGAATGGAGAAATGCTAGGAGGGAACAAAACAAATATTAATTCCAAAAAATAAAAATGTCATTATTTGCCTCATATTGTTCCAAATCTGTATACCACAATTTTTTTCCCATTAGAACGCAAAATGATATTTTTTAAAGGAATTTTTGTGTATGACCATGTCTTTTAAGCTCCAAAAATGCTCCATAAAAGTAGCGTTCTGAAACCATACGGTAGATTTGTGTGAAAAACAGGCCCCATTTCAGAAGTAGTAATTTCAGAAGAAATCTTACCCTCCAGTGAGCTGTTAACTGCAACCAAATCATTGAGTCAGTGAATTTAACTCGAGAAACTAATGAACAGTGAATTAATTATTTCTTTGGACTGGTTCAACTCATGACTCAATAGTTCTTGAGCTGCAGCTCACGGAATGAGAAGATTATTAGGCAATAACGATTGAAATCTCAATGTGTTCCTTGTATGAGTAATATGGACTATTTTTTTTGCAACATTTTTGAAACCGATACGATCACTATGACATTGAATGGAAAAGAGCTGTGTGAAGATTCTTCAGAATTTCACAATTTTTTTGTTCCACAGATGAAAGTAAGTCAGATGGGTTTGGAACATTTATCACTCCAGTTGACTGAATGAAAATTTTGTAACCAGGGCTGCGATACTAGAGTCTGTTGTTTGAAAGAGCAAGGTTTTCATCTTATTGAGACTGTAGCAAAACAAAGCCTGTGAATGATTTCCAATACCTTCATCATGGAAAAATCTCTGGATCTTCCAAGGCTGTGGATTTCTTTTTTTAATTCGCGCATGAAAATCCTAATGGCTCTTGAGTCTGTTTAAAGTGAAATGGCTCTTTGGAAACATAAAAAGCTGAGAACAATTTCCTAAACTAATGCTTTAAACTTTATAGGGCAGTTTGGTGCTTTATGAACCTATATAAAAATAAAACTTTATGTGGAAATTCACCTGCATTTTCCCTATTGTCTTGTTAAAATTTATATTATGCCTATACAGCATTGAGCTTATTCTTTATCGTATGTGGAAAGTTATTGTAATAGTCAAATGGAACAATGTGTCCTTTAGCGTTCAGGCTTTGTTATTATAAACAACATTTAAAAGCAGCATCAAACCGAGGCAGCCAAGGACGCCAGGGGCAAATAGCTGAGACAGTATTTACAATTAAACAGTTCTTATGATCAAATCTAAGCACAACATTAATGCACATGCAGTGAATAACCCACTTTTTCACACAAAAGAAGGCTCTGTTTCCCATTCTGGCTGTTTAACATCTTAAAGGGAGTCGTCAGGCTTTCTTGTCTGTAAACGTTTTAATTAAGGGGTAAGATCATAAAAAAACTAAACCAAAATAATGAGGTCATCCTAAAAAGACATGTTTCCACTTAGCATGGTTAAGTGCTGCATAAATCCACCAGCTTTCTCCTTATATGTGCTAAAACTAGGTCCTGGACATTAGATTACTTTTGAAGACTGCTCTATGTTCTGTGGAATGTTTTGAGGACAAATTACATAAATTATATAATTTATATTATATTTATAATGTTCTATTTTTAGCTACATCTTGCCTGTTTAATTTATAGTATTTGATATTTCTGAGTATGAAGCTGGCTCTGATACAACTGTCTCAGGGCAGCCTAGTGCATTTTCCCACAGTTTGTGAGAGCTGCTCATGGCAAAAATAACAACATGTACAGGTACAAGACAAAATATTTTCAATTAGAAATTAAATTCTCAATTATTTCCAAGTTTCTGGTGAAGAACTATTAGATATTCTGTCAACCTTAATACGGATTCAAGGCTGTCAGAGTTGAAGGGGACTGAAGCAGGCCTATATTTTAACGTAGAGTCAAAGAAATAGTTCACCCCCCCCAAAAAATGAAAATTGTGCTGAAAATGTACTCACCCTTTGGCCATCCAATGAGTTTGTTTCCTCTCCTTTTGGAGAAATTTAGCATTACTTCTCTTGGTCACCATTGGATCCTCTGCACTGAATGGGTGCCGTCAGAATGAGAGATCATAAAGTTGATAAAAACCATCACAGTAATTCACATGACTCCACACATTCACAGACACTTCCTCCAGTGAAAATGTCCATCCCCTTTTGTCCACTCACATCAATATCCACCCACATATTTGTATAGAACTGGGGTGTATTCCAGAAAGCAATGTTAACTTACCGTCACATGTACCTTCAACTTTCAGTTGATTAACCCAAACTTTGCTTTCTTGATGTATGCTGGTTCCACAAACGCACCCGGGAGTAAGTTCAGTCAACTCTGAGTATGTTCACGGTTAACACACAAGACATACTCAACAGAGCAACGAATCAACGAGTCACCATGGAAACCGACGCTATAAGGAAAAGCCATGCTGCTTCTTTCTTCTTCTTTTGTTCAATGGTCATACTAAGCTTGTGTTGTGCAATCATTTTTCAGTCTTTTCGTTTAATCTTTAATCACTGAGAATAAGAATGATATTGTTTGTTTGATGCTGATTATGTAATAAGACATCATATTTCACATTTTATTATAGAAATACATTAGAGAAAACATCCTTTTGCAAAATAAAGAATAAAAAAAAAGTTTGAATGCAGATCCATGTGTGAGATGAAATTAAAATAAATATAATAAATATATTAGAATAAATAAATCTTGATATAATAGTGCTTTATAATGAACGTATATCAATACAACTTAAATATTACCTCATATATTACTTATAATAGTGCTTTATTAAAAAAAAAAAAATATATATATATATATATATATATATAAACTAATATTTTACATTATATAACTATATTATAATAATATATAATATTGTGCACAATCTGTCATGCCCACGGAGTCTGGTCAATAGGTCACGCATGTGCTGATAGCGCTGAAGTAAACTAACTCTGAAACAGAACCTACTCCGGAGCAGGTTAAGTCCAGAGAGTAAGTTTCTATGGCTACTTAGATAGCCTGAAACTTACCTCCGTTTTTGGAACCGAATGCTGAGTTTATCCACTTACTTACTCTTAATATTACTTATAATTGTGCTTTTTTAAAAAAAAAAAAATATATATATATATATATATATAAACTAATATTTTACATTATATAACTATATTATAATAATATATAATATTGTGCACAATCTGTCATGCCCACGGAGTCTGGTCAATAGGTCACGCATGTGCTGATAGCGCTGAAGTAAACTAACTCTGAAACAGAACCTACTCCGGAGCAGGTTAAGTCCAGAGAGTAAGTTTCTATGGCTACTTAGATAGCCTGAAACTTACCTCCGTTTTTGGAACCGAATGCTGAGTTTATCCACTTACTTACTCTTAAACATACCCGGGTATGTCACATAACCTGCTTTCTGGAATACCTCCCTGTTTTGGACTGTTTTCGCTTGTAAACAGTGCTTGATGTATGCATATTACTCTTCAGACTTAGATAAGACAACATTTTCACTGGAGAAAACAATATTATGGATGGAGGGATCATATTAGTCAGAAGCAACGGTTCGAAGTTAAAACATTGTGATGGATTTGCTTATTACAAACACACAGCTTTTTGCTTTACAATACATTAATTGATGGACTGCACTCGTGTGGATTACTTGTGGATTATTGTGATGTTTTTATCAGATGTTTGAACTCTCATTCTGACGGCACCCATTCACTGCAGAGGATCCACTGGTGAGCAAGTGATGTGATGCTATATTTCTCCTAAAAATCTGTTCTAATAAAGAAACAAACTCATCTACATCTTGGATGGCCTGAGTAAATTTCAGCACATTTTCATTTTGGGTGAACCATTGCTTTAATGTTTGTTTCTGCTAATAATTGATGTAATGTGTTGTGTGGTTAAACCGTGGGCTGTCCAAACTCAGTCCTGGAGGGCCGGTGTCCTGCAGGGTTTAGCTCCAACTTGCCTCAACACACCTGACTGGAAGTTTCTATGCCTAGTAAGAGCTTGATTAGCTGGTTCAGGTGTGTTTAATTAGGGTTGGAGCTAAACGCTGCAGGACACCGGCCCTCCAGGACCGAGTTTGGACAGCCCTGGGTTAAACAAAAACAATATCAAACTTCCAGCTTTAGAAGAGAGGGCAATGAGAGAAAGTGAGTGTTATCTCAACAAAATCCCAAGCAAATCAATCTCCAGTTACAAGAAACTAAATTCCATTAATGTAGTCACAAAGTTAGAATTGTTCCACTCACAAAAAAGGGTGATCACCTGTGTTACATTAGTTAAAGAAACCTGAGAGGCAGTGAGGGAAATAAACCAGCCTTTATCTTTCAGTTAAATGAAAAGACTGTTTCAAATCCGAGTCTAAAAACCTGTTTGGAGCGTGTTGGGGGTTATAACAAGTTCACTGTCAGCCAGGCACCATTCATCATCCACCATGTTTACATACACAATATATATATTTATATAATAATATTCATGTCTTCAAAATAATCAGTTTATCTATGTCTCAACAGCTCAGTGGTACCAAAACACAGGTATCTGATGACAGATGGATAACCTGATAAGATATATGCTGCTGATTCATGATTCCAGGGATTTTTTTGGCATCTTTTGGGGTGCTTAAGTAAAAAGCTGGTGATATGGGAATTTGGATTTGCTAGGCTTTTCTTTGAATGGTCACAAAGGCAGAAAAAGATACGGTTATACAATGAAAGTAAGGTACAGGGTGAGCATACATCGACTTTTTCCCAGACTTGTCCTGGCTCGTATTTCTAAATGGCCTAAAATGTCTGGGGTTTGGCTTTGCTTTCCTATTGTTTTCATACTTGCTGAAAGTAATGACTTAAAAGTAGTTTGACCAATAGCATGCAGGCATTATACGTAATCGACCAATCGTGGCATGCGAGAAGGTGGGATCTACAGAGAACGGTCAAAGTAATGCATGTACAAATACATATAATGCATGAGGACTGTAAAGAGCACGTCAATAGGAACCCAAAGGCCAAAACCTGAACATTTAAGCAATTTAGAAATCCTGGCCAGGATATGTCCAGGAAAAAGAGGACACATGGTCACCCTAAGTAAGGAGTGTCCCAGTAATGTAATGTAAATAATTAATGTGAGACACATCTACTTTAATATCCTAGCAACAGTTTAAAAGTTTCCTTTATGATTACTTGCTTACTTTATGCTGGCTCTTCTTTGATGCAGTGGTCTTGGACTTAATACTGACACCTACTGGTGTGGCTGCATTAAGTTTGTTTATCAAATGCTGCCGCATCACAGTAAAACTTTGTGTTCATTGTGTAGTCAACATGGTGGCACCCATGAAGGGGCGACCCGCTTCATGCAGAATAAAACTGCTTTTTCATCTCATGTGAGCGTAGATAATTTCAATAATATATTTTAAGTGATTTAAAGTTTATTTCAAGTGATATGAATTGATTTTGTGTTCAACAAAAACTGCATATTTGAAAGCAGACACTATTGTAGCTTAAAGTGTCTACATTGTGCAAGCTGTTGTGACACTGTTACTATTATTTGCTTTATGTTCTCCTGTTGTTTTATTCATATTACAAGAGTTCATTTAAAACTACTTTCTTAGAAAAAAGGTGTGTCCAAATGACTTGTTTCTGTAAATGTTTTGCATCTTAATCACCAAGCAAGTCATTTACCTTCAGTAAATGCACAGTATTTATTATGCAATTTATTATGTTTAGGCATTATAATTGAGACAACAGCATCTGCAAATATTTGACTCATTCTATAGTTTGCTAATTACCCAAAAAGAAAAAAATACTGTTATGTAACCTTCCTAGAACAACACTCTTTACAGGCTACAGAATATTTAGGCTAACTTTTTAAAAACATGCACGTATGTAAGACACATGATAAAGTTATCAGTATCTTACCTGCCATAGATGAAACGTTGATGATAACACCTCCTTCTTTTCCATACTCTTTACTCATGTGTTCTAGTGCTAAATATGTCCCCTGTATGACAGATGTCTGAGGAAGACAACAGTTGTGTAAAACTGCTAGCACATAGTGAACAGATGTTTTCTATTAGTGAGATTACGCTGACACTGGCCAGCTATTATGAACAAACAAATAATTATACTGCATCATGTCCATTATGAAATCAATCTGCTGAGCATGATTACTTTTAAAGATCTGTAGATTATTTCATACAGTGCATATGTAGGCTTACAAGTGCCATATAATGGCGTTCCTTTCACTTCATAAACTATTGGAAAATCTTTTGGGCTAGAAGCAGGGGGTGGAGTATTTTTTGTGAACTTGTAACTCCTATCCTGAAGTGTGGTTGAATGTTGTGCCCTAAAGCACAAAACGTGATCCCCTCTTAGCTGTGTAAATCATGAGATGTTTCTAATGAAGTGGGGTTAAGTTTAAATGCAGGAGTTTGGCATGACCTATCCATTTTTTTGTAAAATGATTTTTTAACTCACCAAGTTTACTTCAATGGTCTTTTCCCAATTCTTCTCATTGTTGATTCCAGCATTATTGATGACAATATCCAACCGACCAAATTTCTTTACTGTGTTTTGAAAGGCATCTAATGAAAGAAAACACAGCAGGGTTTTCATGTCTTGATGATTAATAACTAATGATTAATAACACTGACAGCAGTATAAAGTGGCTGTGTATTAAAACCAAATGAGCAGTCCACCTAATCAGTTCACTAGTTTTCAAACACAGCCAGTGTCAGCCTATATGTGCCCTCACCTAAATTGCATTCCACAAAGAAACATTTAATTAAATTCTATGGTAAGTGTGTTTTAAGAAACAAGTTTAACAGGAATGAACAACCCCTTCACCACCGACCCATAAACTCTTGTCTTGGAGAAATAAAGGAACTTAACCATAGGCTAAACATTTGATAGTATTAAAACCTCAAAACCCAGTAACATGTCTCAGTGATGACCTGAGGGCCTATGAATGCCTAGTACGACCTAATTAACTTCTCAAACAATGAGACATTGTTTAGGAATAAGATGCGCTGAACATACAGGTGCGCAATATAAAGTGGGTGATTATTTCGTTCTAAGAAAACTATTTCAAACTATGCCAGATTAGAGAAGATGATAAATGTCCTAACTAAAAGGCTAAGCAAATAAGATTACGATTTTACCTTTAAGTTTCCCCGCGTCAGTCACGTCACACTGGATAAAAATACAGTTATCCTCTCCAAACTGGCCATCTAGATCACTTTTACATTCCTCTCCAACAGATTGGTTCAGGTCTACCAATGCAACCTGAATTTTCAAAAAGTAAATTAATACCGTAATGTTAAAACAAATAAATAAATGAAGATGCTACGATGCATGATTTAATAATAACAATAATAATAATAAAAACATAATAATCGCCCCAAACATACGACTAAACTAATTCTTAAGACGTTTTGCACGTTTTCCCAACAGTTAATTGGATAAATCCGCCGTGTCCATTTTAAAAACAAAATTGTCAACGCGAAACCTTCGCCCCATTCTCCAGGAGATGTTCCACCACGGCTCTTCCGATGCCTTGCGCACCGCCGGTGACCAGAGCGACTTTCCCGTGGAGACTCATGCTGCTCACCGCCGAGCGCACCGCGCACTGCTTTATGTAGGAGTACAGTCAGAAGGGGGCGTGTAGATGAGTATTACTACGGTAAACACAGACGGCCAAGTGTCGTTTTACAAACTGTAATTTACACCAAAGTGATGATTACTAACAATTTTGTGAGCGCTCCGCGCATTCGTTCCTTAATGCCCTTGGCGGCCGTCGAACAGTGTACAAGTACACACACGTGGAGTGCGTAAATGAACGCACCTAAATGAACAAGAGACAAAGGATGCTTTCATAAACATTTATTTTTCCGTCTTTCTCAGAGGGCTCATCAGTAAACATATGAAAAGAACTTAACACTTTACATTACAGCGTTTATGTTAAATGGTTACTGACCAATTTAAATAAACACAAACGTAAAATATTTTGTGTTGCAAAATTGTTATACACTTCGTTAGTATTATAACTGTTCCATTAGCTATATGTGCTTGTGTAACACGGACATTGTAAAGTGTGGCAGAAGTATTTACAGATATACACAGAGGAACATACGCATCTCACCTGTATAGCCTCTTTTAATAGCAGCGAGAAAATGTTGACTGCTGGTCCAGTTCACATTGAAAACGAAGTACAACAGACTTGAATTCATGCATAACATTAAATAATGTTTGTACAAAATGAATTACAAATGCTCTTGCATTACACCGTAAATGTCCATGAACGTCTTGTATCCCTTCCATAATGAATGTATTTGCCCAATGTTGATGTCAGATAGTGTTCAAAACACATCAATGCTTTATTTACTCTTAGGAATGCGTGAGACTATACATTATTTGATCATTTGTATGGCACAGTTTTTTCAGCAGATCATTTTGAAAAGAAAAGACGGGACACAAAAAAAAAAAGATCCCAATATTTTAACAGTTTTTAACAGTGTTTATATTTCAATGCAGCAAAGTAAATATTGATAATATTGATAAATATCAATTCCAAGTACACGTTTTCTCATGGCATGTTTTTATATTTGCAATACCCTAGAAATAATTAAAATATCTTCAGAGGCAGAATTACATATTGTTCTCTTTTAGTATAATTTAATAACTTCTATTCAGAATTCATTGTTATACAATCACCATACATGCAGTTAGATTAGTTTAAAACCACTCAAATTATGTTCTTAATTATGAGACATTTCAAAAGTCTCATTTAAATTTTTGCATTACTATCTTTTCTCCATTCATGAATTTGCTACACATGTGTGACAGTATTCACTCCCAGCCGCATTATTTTGCAGTGGCATCATTAGTTTGAAGTGACTGGCAAAGGTTTTTGAACAATAATGCTTTTGTTTGAGAAAAACTTGAATTGGACTTGAAGGATGGTTTCAATTTTTTTAATGGTTAATGACAGTACGCTACCTATTAAAGTTTTCAAAATATGTTTCCTTGAAGCAGTTAATGTTAGGCTAACTATAAACAGAATAGTCTTCTTTGCTGGTTCAGGGTCATTCTTGAGATTTAGCTCAGAATGTTTTTGGCCTGGATGCTGGTTTCTAGAGCTAGTCAACAATCAGGTTGGAGTAAAATGATCGAGGGTACATTACGCTGACCAAAATGCTAATAAAAACTATTCTACACTTCCTTATAAAATAATCAACATTAGTAGTTTGTGTTTAACAATAATGCTTTTGTTTGAGAAAAACTTGAATTGGACTTGAAGGATGGTTTCAATTTTTTTAAATTTTTTTAATGGTTAATGACCTATTAAAGTTTTCAAAATATGTTTACTTGAAGCAGTTAATGTTAGGCTAACTATAAACAGAATAGTCTTCTTTGCTGGTTCAGGGTCATTCTTGAGATTTAGCTCAGAATGTTTTTGGCCTGGATGCTTGTTTCTAGAGCTGGTCAACATCAGGTTGGAGTAAAATGATCGAGGGTACATTACGCTGACCAAAATGCTAATAAAAACTATTCTACACTTCCTTATAAAATAATCAACATTAGTAGTTTGTGTTTGGATATCTGTATAATATACATTTCTGCTCTTGCACTCTTGCCATTTTTCAATAGCTGTATATCAAAAATACAACACAGAACATTGGCAGTAAAGCTGTAAGACAACAGAGTTGACAAAACCAGTGCAAGACACACATCTGTCACTACGAGGGGCTGTAGTCAGTATCGGACTGTGCTTCTGTGTTTAAACAGGTGTGTGGAAGTGCTGACCACTTTTGTTATAGTTGCGGGACAGGTGTGTCAGAGGCCCTACCGATGCCTATCCATTGCATAGTGAGCGCAGTGGCCTCGTATGGGTGTACAACACAAACTATTGAAATTAACCACCGGTCCTTGACATCACAGTTTTTCATAGTCATTTTAGCATAGGTCTTGGCAGGAAATGTTGCGCGCAAGTAATAACATCAGAGTTCATTGATGCATCTTTGCTGTGTTACTACCGTACCTCCCAAGGTAAAACACTCCACAAGAGCAATTTCTGAGCAAATTTCCAGAGACGTTGTTGCAAATGTCGCGCCGCGAGTGTGGCTCTTGCAGGGATGCAGACGGGTACAGTGAGTGCATCACCTATCCTGGCAACGCTCACGCAGAGGCTGTGATCACTGAGACCGCATGCTCTCACTGCAAGAGCATGAGTCTTGCCCTTCACCACTCGCGGATCGCCTTTTTTTTTAAATCGTCTTTCTTTAAGAAAAAACAGCGGAGCAGTGGGGTTTTAACACTGGGCTCAAGTGAACTCAAGCCAGCGCCCCTCGTCGGCTGCAAGCCTTCGGCACATCTGAGGAGGAAACCGCCGGAAGAGCCCGCCCACGGCCTCCTTGACGAGTGGTACCTAAAGGGATGCAGTCAACATTCCTCTGGTCAACGGCCTGCTCCATTCTTGCCGGCAGTTCACGAGGAACTCATCAGGACGTGGCACTCCCCCTACTCGGCTCGTGTTAATCCCTCTACTTCCACCACTCACCACTGTTGACAGTAGGGGTGGAACGGTTCGTGGGAAAAAATCGAACTGTACGGTTCTCCACACATGGTTTGGCACGCTCTAGGACCGCGGTTCAACTTAAATCTGACAACGCATCTTTAATATGGTTTGCTATAAATAACACGTAAAACAAACAAGGTTCAGCTAATATATGTTTATGTTGATGGACGCGCATTCTGGCTTACCAATACATTACAAAAACTGCGATTAAAAAAAGCGCGCAAACCCACGCAGAACGCGCGCAGATATTAAGCGTATCTTTACTCTATTGTATTTATTTGTGCTGTTGCTTGTAGTTAAATAGATTATTCTTATTTTCTTTATTTTTATTTGACAGTATAGTTTTTGCCTAAACATAGCACATACTGAACCATACCGAAACCGTGACTCTAAAACCGTGATACAAACCGAACCGTGAGTAAGCTCAACCGTTCCACCCCTAGTTGACTGCACTGAAGAAAGACGTTATAGCAAGCTCCCTCCTCTGGAAGAGGTGGTCGCTGCGCATCTGTGCCCCCAATTGGCCATGGGGTTGAAAGCCCATGCAACGCCTCCATCTAAGCCCTGCAGGACTACCTCTGCCCTAGCAAACAGGGCTTATTCAGTGGCTGGCAAGGTTGGCTCAGCGCTTCACACGATGGCAGTGCTTCAAGTTTTCCAGGCCAAACTTCTCCGCACCATGGACGAGTCCAGCCAGAGTTCTAATGCATTTAGAGAGCTGCGCACAGCGACTGACCTGGCTCTGTGCGCTACTAAGCCCACTGCGCAGGCAATTGCCAAGGTGGTGCTGTAGCGCCACCTTTGGCTGAATTTGACTTGAACATTCGAGGGAGCGGCCTATCAGTACACAGTCCTGCCATTCGGACTGTCCCTGGTCCCGTGTCCTTTTATGAAGTGCATAGACACAGCTATTTCCCCTCTGAGACAGACGGAAATTAGCATTTTGAACTCAGCCTCCTGGAGCGCCTTGGGTTGAGAATCAATTTAGCCAAGAGCGCTTTGTCTCCCAGCCAGCGAGTGGTCTTTCTGGGGACAGTTATCGATTCTGCCCCGAATGCGTGCATGGATTACTCCGGAACGCTCCCTGACTATTCAGCGACTAGTGGCGTCATTCAAATTAGTGACTTCACATTCCCTCAGGGCTTTCCAGAGGATGCTCATGTCAGCCACTTCCTCTGTGATTCCTCTGGGCCTGCTCAACATGCGGCCCCTTCAGTACTGGCCAAAGCCCATGTTCCATCCTACGCTTGGCACCTGGGACGTTTTCATCTCAGGGTAACCCACTGCTGCATCAGAGCCATGGCCCCTTGGAAAACCTCTCGCCTCTCACATCAACTGCCTCGAGATGATGGCAGTTTTTCTGGCCATAAAAACCTTCCTGCCAGCCTTAAAGGGGCACCATGTCCTGGTCCATTCGGACAACATGACGGTGGCAGCCTTTATCAATCACCAAGGCGGTCTGCAGGTCACGTTCCCTTCACAGGTTGGTTGGGCAGACTGAACCAGGGGGCAGACATACTGTCCAGGGACAAGGTAGCTCCAGGAGAATGGAGACTACATCCCCAAATGGTTCAAATTATTTGGTCTGTCTTCGGGAGGGCAGAGGTGGATTGGGCAACTTTCTCTGCCCAATCTACTTTTCGAGACAGCGAGATGTACATCTTCCCCCCTTAGGTCATCAGATGGGTCAGGGAAGTCAGATGCTCAGTCCTCCTGGTGGCCCCACTCTGGAGGAATCAGATGTGGTTCCCCGAGTTGATTCAGCTGCTATCAGCAGACCTTTGGCCAATACCACTGAGGTATTGGCGACCTTCTCTCGCAAGCAAAGGCATGATTTGGCATCGCAGACCAGAGCTGTGGATCCTTCATGATTGGCCCCTCGACGGGAGTTTTTTCAGCTCCCCATGAGTGTAACTAATACCATTTTGGAGGCTAGAGCTCCATCCACAAGGCATCTTGATGCCCTTAAATGGTCAGTCTTCCCTGACTGGTGTGCAGCACGGAACGAGGACCTGTCCTTTTGTGATGTGTCCCACGTGCTAACCTTTCTACAAGGAAAAGGGGCACACACCTTCCATGCTCAAAGTGTATGCAGTGGTGTATAAAGTACCTGAAAGCCATACTCAAGTAAAAGTACAGATATCTTTATAAAGTCTTAAAGTATGTAATATTTATTGTACTTAAGTACGAAAAGTATTTTTTTAATATTAAACGTACTTAAGTATTGAAAGTAAAAGTACAAGTAAATGCAAAATGCAAAATGGAAAAGATGTTATAGATGAAAATATAAAATGTTCATACACAGCTTGAGTAGCAAGATTGTGTTCAGTTTTAACTCTTTCTTCCATTTTGTATTTTTGGGTAAGAATAAGAAGCACTCATCCGGTACTTAAGTGTCTTTCATTCCAACATAAGAAAACATTTCTGGAATCTGCATCTGAAATAGCATTTAGATGTATTTACACAGTTTAATGTATCTAAAAGGGGACATGGATGCATTTATCCAGCAGTTACAGATGGATAAACACTGTTGTAGTGTCTGGACCAATCAGACACACCATTTTTCATTTGATTTAACAAATCAATTATTAATTAGATTTAAAAAAATTCACAGACCCCTCACCCAATAAACATAATAAACATATTGGGTGCCAAGATGTCTGTGAACAAGGCCCAGGACCCTGGTTACCATGGCAACCATGACACCTTTGCTAGACCAGATAAACTTTACAACCTAATGGCATGTTGAGAGTTCTCCCTCTCACTACATTTTCCATAGGAAAGACACATAATGCACAGCAAAATGCACTCTTCTCTAATAAATTCATAGGAAAACCTTTCTGTGAATGAACACACATCTCCTCAGGACATTGTGTATACCATTACAGTTCTTGTATAATTGTCTTTTGAATTGTATACTGTTTTGTGTGTGTGTGTTATGATAGATCACTAGTTAATATAACCCCACCGATACCATGTTTGGTCTCTTTGAATTTGTCTTCTGATGATCTAAATTAGCATTTATATCATATGTGGGTACATAGGCAATATATTAGTGTTCTAAGAATATTTAATCATTTGATTCGAGTTCCATATGCAAATTGCCATGCTCTCACACAAAGGGTCATACAACTCCCCAGTATTTCCAACCTCCCGCTTGGAATTTCAGCCATTCTCATTGGACAAGCCCATCCTGAGAGGCGTGAATCTTCTCAGCCCTTAAAAGGCTGATGCACAGTTCCACCCATGTAGTTGTTTTTGTTCTTCTTCTAAGTCTTCTGCTAAAAATCTTCTGATTGCGGCCTGTGTTGGAGCTTGAGCCGGTGCGGGCGTGCCCGGTGGGTTCCAACACATAGTCGGTCAGTCTGCGGTTCTGTTAGATTCTGAGA
>NW_015505838.1:193573-200252 GCF_001515645.1 Sinocyclocheilus grahami
GGCATTATTGGATGCATTCCCCAAAAGCGTGTCAATGCAACGGGAGAGACCGTTTGAAAGGGAACGCTCCGATTACTAATGTAACCTCGGTTCCCCGAGATAAGGGAACGAGCGTTGCATAGGCTGCCGTGCTATAAGGCTGTACATGAATCAATTAATGTTGTTTCAGTCAAAAGATTCTGACAAAATCAGAGCCAAATTATTTAGAGGTCGGGTCCACCCCTTTTGGCAGGTTGAAGCACCATTGGTTCATTCAGCTACACGAATGTGAACAAATCAGGCTTCAGTATCAGAGTTAACAGTTTCCCCATAAGCGTGTCTACGCAACGCTCATTCCCTTATCTCAGGGAACCGAGGTTACGTTAGTAACTGGAGTGTTAATTGAGTGCAACAAGATCATATGCATCAAAAGATAATGCATCTTGAGTAGAAATATCATCTGTCAAAGATACTGTACATTTAAATTAATCTATTAATTTAGATCTAAAGTCTATTTATTTGATGCTATGTGCATTCTGTGGTCATAAATTCAGCCCCAATTGTCTAATAAACCGATAAAATATACATTACCATTCAAAAGTTTGGGTTTAGTAAGTTTTTTTTAAAGATTTCCTAAAGAAGTCTCTTATGCTCATCAAGAACACAACAAAAACAGTAATATTGTTAAATATTATTAGAATTTAAAATAACTGTTCTATTTGAATATACTGAAAATTTCATTTATTTCTGTAATAGCAAAGCTGAATTTTTAGCTGGCATTATTGCAGTCTTCAGTGTTATATGATCCTCAAAGTACCATGACGCATACGTGTGATACTGCTGACGCAGGAGCCAGTGTTCTGACGTACCGAAACCATACTGAACGTGACGTCAAAAACGGGGTACGTACCGAACCGTCATGTTTGTGTACTGTTACACTCCTACATATACAGTGGGTACGGAAAGTATTCAGACCCCCTTAAATTTTTCACTCTTTGTAATATTGCAGCCATTTGCTAAAATCATTTAAGTTAATTTTTTTTCCTCATTAATGTACATACATCACCCCATATTGACAGAAAAACACAGAATTGTTGACATTTTTGCAGATTTATTAAAAAAGAAAAACTGAAATATCACATGGTCCTAAGTATTCAGACCCTTTGCTGTGACACTCATATATTTAACTCAGGTGCTGTCCATTTCTTCTGATCATCCTTGAAATGGTTCTACACCTTCATTTGAGTCCAGCTGTGTGTGATTATACTGATTGGACTTGATTAGCAAAGCCACACACCTGTCTATATAAGACATTACCGCTCACAGTGCATCCATGCTTACAGGAGCACCCTCAGTACGAGTGCTCCAGGGCTGGGCTCGCAGAGCAGCTTCGTTCTGCACTTGCTTATAGCACGGCATTATTGGATGCATTCCCCAAAAGCGTGTCAATGCAACGGGAGAGACCGTTTGAAAGGGAACGCTCCGATTACTAATGTAACCTCGGTTCCCCGAGATAAGGGAACGAGCGTTGCATAGGCTGCCGTGCTATAAGGCTGTACATGAATCGATTAATGTTGTTTCAGTCAAAAGATTCTGACAAAATCAGAGCCAAATTATTTAGAGGTCGGGTCCACCCCTTTTGGCAGGTTGAAGCACCATTGGTTCATGCAGCTATACGAACGTGAACAAATCAGTCTTCAGTATCAGAGTTAACAGTTTCCCCATAAGCGTGTCTACGCAACGCTCATTCCCTTATTTCAGGGAACCGAGGTTACGTTAGTAACTGGAGTGTTAATTGAGTGCAACAAGATCATATGCATCAAAAGATAATGCATCTTGAGTAGAAATATCATCTGTCAAAGATACTGTACATTTAAATTAATCTATTAATTTAGATCTAAAGTCTATTTATTTGATGCTATGTGCATTCTGTGGTCATAAATTCAGCCCCAATTGTCTAATAAACCGATAAAATATACATTACCATTCAAAAGTTTGGGTTTAGTAAGTTTTTTTTAAAGATTTCCTAAAGAAGTCTCTTATGCTCATCAAGGCTGCATTTATTTGATCAAAAACACAACAAAAACAGTAATATTGTTAAATATTATTAGAATTTAAAATAACTGTGTTCTATTTGAATATACTGAAAATTTCATTTATTTCTGTGATAGCAAAGCTGAATTTGTAGCTGGCATTATTGCAGTCTTCAGTGTTATATGATCCTCAAAGTACCATGACGCATACGTGTGATACTGCTGACGCAAGAGCCAGTGTTCTGACGTACCGAAACCATACTGAACGTGACGTCAAAAACGGGGTACGTACCGAACCGTCATGTTTGTGTACCGTTACACTCCTACATATACTGTATATATATATATATATGAATATATATATATATATATATATATATAAATATATATATATATATATATATTCACATACACATTCACATACATACACACTATTGTTTATTCATGTTTGTTTATAGTATATGTGAAATTTATACACCTAAATTTATTAGCATATGGTATGTAGACATTAACTTACACAAAATCATTTTCATTATAATTAATGTCAAAAAAAATTAAAGCTTACTGTAATGTAAGGTTCTAAAAATGGAAACAACTATTATCCATAATCATATGATATATAAAATACTCAAATTGCTATTTTAATCTTGACATTATGATCACTACTTATCTGAATGGTAAAATAACGTGACATACTGTTTCATGAGAGCTGGACTTGAATGACACATGATAGGGAAGGGGAGTGACTGTATAATGAACTCATCAGTCAAAGGCATGGACAGAGATGAAGTGCTGTGCTCTCTCATTACCCTGTCATTGAATTCGTTGAGTTGGCCCATTGATCCATAAACTGTCTCGGCACTGCGTAGGCCATTGATACGACGCAATGACTCGGTAAGCTCCTCATCAAATGTTTGATCGAAAGTCTTTCAGCACAGCAGGGGGATCGAAGAGAGAAGGAAACACAAAGCATGCAAACTAATAAAATATAAAGGCTCTCCACATGCACGATATCATGCAACGTAAAAAAAAAATAAAAAATTAAACAATAAGTGGCATTCATAAATAATAGTACAGGCATGTAAAAGAAATGAAATTGCATAAAAACAAATGTGTATTATTCTGAAATCAAGTGTTTTCATCTTTGCAGCAACTAATATTGTGGCTGTGACTGAACTGCTTGCCCATGCATTTTACAATGTCCTTTGAACATAATGCACTTTGCATCTTTTTTTTCTCTGAAAATTGTCAGAATATTCAACTGGCTAAGCTTCATATCATGATGCCAATAATATTCCAGCTCCATAGTGCGAGGGGAAATAACATCTCTGGTGACATGCAATATTAAGTATATAAACAGACCTAAATAGCAGTCTGGCCTTTGTACTGGTTATCAGGCTTCTGCCTTGAAATAGTGTTTGAAATATGTTTGGTTAGTTGCTGGGTATGCCATAAGGACGCACTGACTACTTTTGTCCTCTAGGAGGCAGTGTTGTATAACTGTAGGACTAACAATGTGGTGGTTTGTGTGATTCCAGTGTAAACAAATGTGACTCTAATTGATAGATGTAAATGACTACATTTTTATTGTTTATTGTACAAGGGTGTTAATTTTCTAACCTTATGTGGTTTTCAAACTTAACATCATAGCTCCTTGCATCACGTCAACTCAAAAATGCCTGCCATAACATGCACATTCAATCTGTTAAACAGTGTTTGGCTGTGTGTTTAGATTTTATCTGAGCAGAGTCGAAAAGGTGCAGAAACTCTGTCAGTCTCCCAATCATCTGCTTCACTTACTGTCAACTCCAATTGCAGTGACAGTTTCCCCTCATTCAGGGTAAACTTCTTCACTTAGGATTTTCAAATTCACTTTTTGTTTTAGTGCTGTGTGAATGTTATTGCGTTCTCTTTTCAGAAGTGATACTGACCAATTAAATGTGTGACTGTTTTCTCTTTTAAAAGTGCTAGAATATTTAATTGCCCTTATTATTATTTATATTATTTTATTTATTTACCTTTTATCTCTGAATTTTTTTTAAATGTTTTATTACTGACATGATTCAAAAATGGTGATTCATTCAGGAATGAAACAAGCGACTGTCTATATGAGTGGATCATTGAATAATTAATTGAATCGATTCATTCAAAACAGAGAATCACAGTTCTACTCCGGTGAAGAATTATTTTCTTTCACAGAGCAAGAAAATTCAGTTTAGACAGTTTGCAAGAATGTTCCGTGATATGAAAATGATTGCTGCGAGACGCTGGCGGAGTGAGCGAGGCATGAGAGAGTTGTGAGTGAGGGTGCGGGCCAGATCCATCTATTATAAGCATCTTTGGACTTATCTTTTCCACTTAATTTGACACTTTAGAAAGTTAATAAAGTGGGAAGCTGCAGTTTCGGGTTAGCGATATCTTTATCTTATTATCTCATCTTATCTTATTTACAAAAGATTTTAACTAATTTTTTTTCGTTTTTTATTTGTTTTTGTAACAATATCTGGCAAGACTGCATTGCCGGCACTTAAACTGACAGTAATCAAAAAAGTGAAATTAAATACGCAAACTCTAGCCATGAAGAAGTCTATTTCATTAAGTATAGTAGTTAAATTTTCACAAAGTCAAGCTAAAAACATTGTTATGCATTGTTGAATAATGAATAATAAACTGATAAAATGATCCACCCCTAACCTATATAGTAAAGTATTAACAAATTTTGATACAATAAATATGGTATAATTTAAAAGTGTTCATCCCTCCAAAACAGAAAACATCTTTAACAAACATCTACATGTCTGTCTCTTTTAAAGTGTTAGTGTATATAATGAGCTGTATTTGTAGGGGTTATTATAGCACAATTCTTAACCCCACCCCAGACCTCACTAATTTTCAAACCCTGGTTACGGCCATTCCTATAAGCAATATCATCCTTACAGTCATGTTTTTCCAAAGCACTGCAATTACTTGCGTCACTCGGCGTGCATAAGAATTTATATACACTTGCTTCAAAATTTTCTTTACCTTTTATGATTTTGATGGGTAATAGACAAATTTGTTAACATTTGAGTGTGACACATCTGTGTCAACACAAGTGTGTGACAAAACACGGGGATGCAATTTATCTTTCATAATGCGGATTCAGTCCATACCTTGCCGGACTTCTTTCTTTTCCGTCGGAATCGTAAGAGTTCTTTGTGTTGCCGTGAAACAAAGTTGACTGCAGCATATTCCAATAGGGCAGAAAAAACAAATAACAAGCACACAGCCATCCAGATATCAATAGCCTTCACGTAAGACACCTGCACGGCAGAAAGACATAAACACATTAGTTCTCATATTCCTTAGTTAGCCTTTACCTTTTCATTCCAGCCTACATAACAGCCCAGTCGTTTTTATTATTGTACAGCATAGGGATCTGTCTGAATATTGTCCTTATCGCCACTATGAATCAGAGATAATTCTCTGCCTGGTGAAAAGGCCTATTTTCTGGATGTTTAATTGTGTTACATAACTCAATGTAGCATTTATGAGCATTTTTAATATGCAATACACACTGCATGCCTGCTTTCACACATGGATGCACTTTGCACATTCCACTCTGGGCTGCATTAATAAATAATAACTGAGAATGAATGGCAGAAAAAGAGATGTGAAGTGCTAGTAGAACTTATACCCTAATACTGACCAGTGATGCAGAATCTTTGTAACAAATGTGAATAAGGGACTTGCTTTAACACTGCATGCACTCTGACCTTAGGTAAGGATGTCCTGGATCCAGAGCTCTGAGTTGTCATTGTGAGCACTGTGGTGATTCCCAGGGCGACACGGGCAGGAGCGGCATCCATGTTAATCCAGAAGGAGACCCAGGACAGGATGACGATGAGCAGACTGGGAATGTACATCTGGATCAGGTAGTAGCCCATCTGTCTTTCCAGGTGAAAACGTACCTCAATGCATGTGAACTTGCCTAACAGAAAGAAAAGTGGACAGAGGACATATGCAATTATAGATGAGGATTTAAGATACTAAGACCTGGTAGGTTTGGTTATTTTGTGGTTTTAGTAGGATCACTAATGCATTTTGAAAACCAAAAATGTTTAATTTTAGTTTGTTTGCTTTGGTGAGACCAAAAATGTATAATAATCTAAAACAACTGTTTTCTATTTGAATATATTTTAAAATGTAATTTATTCTTGTGACGACAAATGGCAAAGCTGAATTTTCAGCAGCCAGTGTCACATGATCCTTCAGAAATCATTGTAATGTGCTGCTTAATACATTTGTGAAAACCATCTATTTTATGAATAGAAAGTAAAAAAGAACAGCTTTTAACATAAATGTCTTTACCATCATTTTGATCAGTTTAATGCATCCTTGTTTAAAAAAGTATTAATTTCTTTAAAAAAATCTTAATGACCCCAAACTTTGGAACGGTAGTACATATATGTTAAGTATATATCTCAAATTACAAAATTATAAACATTTTCAAAGAAATTAACACTGTAAAAAGTGGTAACCTGCAACTGTTTCCTTAAAGACATATTTCTACCTGATTTAACCCATAAAAGTTAGTTCCCTTTTGGACGGTCTCTCCCATTGTAACGCTGACACTTTTGGGGAAACTCCTGTTTACTCTGATACTGAAGCCTGATTTGTTCACATTC
>NW_015505838.1:200312-214866 GCF_001515645.1 Sinocyclocheilus grahami
ACCTTAGGTAAGGATGTCCTGGATCCAGAGCTCTGAGTTGTCATTGTGAGCACTGTGGTGATTCCCAGGGCGACACGGGCAGGAGCGGCATCCATGTTAATCCAGAAGGAGACCCAGGACAGGATGACGATGAGCAGACTGGGAATGTACATCTGGATCAGGTAGTAGCCCATCTGTCTTTCCAGGTGAAAACGTACCTCAATGCATGTGAACTTGCCTAACAGAAAGAAAAGTGGACAGAGGACATATGAAATTATAGATGAGGATTTAAGATACTAAGACCTGGTAGGTTTGGTTATTTTGTGGTTTTAGTAGGATCACTAATGCATTTTGAAAACCAAAAATGTTTAATTTTAGTTTGTTTGCTTTGGTGAGACCAAAAATGTATAATAATCTAAAACAACTGTTTTCTATTTGAATATATTTTAAAATGTAATTTATTCTTGTGACGACAAATGGCAAAGCTGAATTTTCAGCAGCCAGTGTCACATGATCCTTCAGAAATCATTGTAATGTGCTGCTTAATACATTTGTGAAAACCATCTATTTTATGAATAGAAAGTAAAAAAGAACAGCTTTTAACATAAATGTCTTTACCATCATTTTGATCAGTTTAATGCATCCTTGTTTAAAAAAGTATTAATTTCTTTAAAAAATCTTAATGACCCCAAACTTTGGAACGGTAGTACATATATGTTAAGTATATATCTCAAATTACAAAATTATAAACATTTTCAAAGAAATTAACACTGTAAAAAGTGGTAACCTGCAACTGTTTCCTTAAAGACATATTTCTACCTGATTTAACCCATAAAAGTTAGTTCCCTTTTGGACGGTCTCTCCCATTGTAACGCTGACACTTTTGGGGAAACTCCTGTTTACTCTGATACTGAAGCCTGATTTGTTCACATTCGTGTAGCTGGAAAACCATCTATCTTATGAATAGAAAGTAAAAAAGAACAGCTTTTAACATAAATGTCTTTACCATCATTTTGATCAGTTTAATGCATCCTTGTTTAAAAAAGTATTAATTTCTTTAAAAAAATCTTAATGACCCCAAACTTTGGAACGGTAGTACATATATGTTAAGTATATATCTCAAATTACAAAATTATAAACATTTTCAAAGAAATTAACACTGTAAAAAGTGGTAACCTGCAACTGTTTCCTTAAAGACATATTTCTACCTGATTTAACCCATAAAAGTTAGTTCCCTTTTGGACGGTCTCTCCCATTGTAACGCTGACACTTTTGGGGAAACTCCTGTTTACTCTGATACTGAAGCCTGATTTGTTCACATTCGTGTAGCTGCACGAAACCAATGGTGCTTTAACTTGCCAAAAGGGGAGGAGCCGACCTCTATGTAAGTCGGCTTTGAGCACCATTTTGTCTGAATTTTTCTCCTTCAGTGACAAAGAACATCTCCTTGTTGACGATGAAAACAAGAAGCCAAAGAAGAAAGAAGCTCAGCTCAGCCTGCTGCTCGCCGCCATAGAAGGAGCCCCCAGGGGCAGAAGAAGCCAGAAGCCTTCCCCTTCCTTCACTTCTTGCCGAAGCGCTCCAATGCGGCGGCTGATTCAAGTCACCAGAAGGCTCCATCTGCTCAGCAGCCTGCCAAGCCGGTGCCGCTTCAGCCCCAGCTTAAACCTGAGCCTGGGCTTCAGCAACGCCCCCGGACGGTGAAACGCTACCTGTTTCCAAAGCGCCAAGGGCCCTGCTTCAGAGTGACGTTGGACACTGAGCCTCAGAAGCCGTCCTGATCCAAACGCAGAAGACAACTTTCTCTGCCCAATCTAATTTTTGTGACAGTAAGATGCCCTGGCCCTTGATTGGCCCAGCGCTTGCCTGTACACCTGGATAGTGGATGCTTTAGCCTTGGCTTACGCGGGCTTGCAGTGCCCTATAGGTGTGAGGGCCCACTCCTGCAGAGGAATGGCCTCCTCCTGGGTTTGGTCCAGCGAAATTTCTATTGGTGACATTTGTGCGGCCGCTGGCTGGTCGTCGTCATCTAAACTTTACCAGGTTTTACAACTTGGACGTCCCTGCCCTAGGCACAGATTTTGTCCACTTAATTCTACCTAATCCCCTTATAAGTGGGGAGGGTTACGTTATGTAGTCTCATTACTGGCTCATGCTTACAGGGGCCCTCCGTAAGAGTGCTCCAGGGCTGGGCTCGCAGAGCTTCTGCACTTGCTTATAGCACGGCGCCATTGGATGCATTCTCCAAAAGCATCAGTGATGCAACGGGAGCTACACGAACAAGAACATATCAGTCTTCAATATCAGAGTAAACAGGAAGCACAGATTTTGTCCACTTAATTCTACCTAATCCCCTTATAAGTGGGGAGGGTTACGTTATGTAGTCTCATTACTGGCTCATGCTTACAGGAGCCCTCCGTAAGAGTGCTCCGGGGCTGGGCTCGCAGAGCGGCTTCGTTCTGCACTTGCTTATAGCACGGCGCCATTGGATGCATTCTCCAAAAGCATCAGTGATGCAACGGGAGCTACACGAACAAGAACATATCAGTCTTCAATATCAGAGTAAACAGGAGTTTCCCCAAAAGTGTCAGTGATGCTCGTTCCCTTTTCTCAGGGAACCAAGGTTACATTAGTAACCTGAGCTTTTTGTTGGTATAAATGAGTGTATTTAGGTTGATTCAGAGATGTTAATAATTTAGACTTGAATAAAACCAATTAATTTTGGTGTTACCTTTTTGTTACATAACGTTGTTACTAACGATGTTGTGAAGGATCACAAATACCTGATTTAGTCTGAAAATAATGTGTAAATAAAGATGTAAATTTGTCCGACATTGCAAAACCATAATGTCACAAACTGAAAGTGTGTTAATTTAAATTTAAAAGTAGATATTTGTTTCATATGTGGATCGTGAATGACTTTAGAGAGCGGTTACAGACTTTTACGTTTATATACAAAGTCCACATGAAAGGTAGAGAGCACCTACTTAAAAGGTCTGAGAGCTTTCAGCTGCAGTCTGTCTTTTTGTTCTCTGCTACTGAGCCTTTTCCTCTCTCAAAACAAATTTCTGCAAGGCTTGTCTTTCCTGAAAAGCAGGGAGACAGCTTTCACTATTTCTGCATCTTTTGTTCCAAAGTCCCTGGGAGATTTTTTTGCTTGGTATTATTCCACACTGCCCTGCTCTATAACTGGACTACACTTGGGGAAAAATACACTTAAACTCAGTAAATAAATCTGTAAACCTAAATAAAATATTTATATAGAGGCACATAATGAATGCTTGCTTAAAACTACATATGCAATATTTTATATGTGCCTAAACAAGTACAGTAGTTGTTTAGGAGTTGTGTAAGAGTGTGTTTGACACAAAAATGCTCCCTCTGGAATGTAACCTACTCGTTCTCAAACAGACACACACTAACACAAACACACACTTCTAGTCTTCTCGGGAGTTTGAATGGTTAGAGCTGTCAACACTGTAGTTGAGGTGACCAGAGAATAAAACCCCCGAGAGACTTAGTGAGAGAGGTGAGAGAAACAACAACAGGAGAAAGAAGAAAGGGAAAAGAACAAAAATCAGGAGACAGTCTGTGTTATGGAGCCTGACAGCACCTACATTCACAGGACAGAAGTGGGATGTGCTCCAGGCTCAGGAAACAACACAGCAGAATAAATAAACCTGGGATATTACAGTGGATTGCAGACTCATGTAGAATAATGTATTTAATTTACCTCCCCAGATTCTGAGCCAATATATATATAGCAGTGCGCTATGGCTGAATATCAGCACGGCTGCGATTCGGCCGTAGGTCACAGAGTAACAATATACAGCCATATCGCACTGCAACCAGTGTGATATTACGTTTATACAACAGTTCAATGGCACAAGTGTTTAAATAAACAATATACACACAAACAAACAATCTAGATGCCGGTAAAATAGCATCAGATATAATAGTTGTGTGGTTATTTTGCTGTTTATGTGGTGGAATATGCCCTTTGTGGCCCTTTGCTTAGTTTCATTGTGTTGGTTATACAATTTTCTTTTCTTTTGTTTGTTTTGGTCTCGATTTTTTATGTTTTGTTATATGATTTAAAATTTCAAAGAATGCACTCCAAACTCTTTTACAAATGGCAACAGTTTATTTCCCATGCCACAAACTAATATATACATTTAAAACATCGTCTTACTTACATTGTGGGTCCACTCTCAACTGCCAAACCCATGTGCAGCGAAATATATATATATATATATTAACATTAAATAAATATTTTTACCAGGTTAAATGTTGATTATTAGTAACTCAAACCACTTTATCTAAACCTATCTACCATTGGTCGTGCACACATGTCATGTTTGTAGCTTTTTAAACGCGTTTTATTCATGTTTTTAGTTCTGAACCAAATGCTTTGCCAAAGTGCAATGGATTGTGGCAAAGTCCATTTAAGACAAGTCATGTCACTCGATTAGACTTTGATGGTAATAGCTTTGGACTTTATACTCATGATGTACTATAAGTAAAATAAATCAACATGAATGACATTTATAATATCAACGATTTTCATGTGAGTTCATGGCTCTAAATTGCATAGCACATAAGACATGTAATCCTAATTTCTTTTTTTTTTTATAATAATCATTTTGCCTGCACAGTGAGTCTCAAACCTCCTATATGAGGCAAATGGTTTTAGGCCTTTGTGTGCCAATATTGATTCAATTACTAAGTGAGAAATTTGAAGGGAGTCCAGGGAATGATCATGTGACTGGCATGTAGAAGCATAGAAGCATACAGTGTCCTGAACACAACTGCCAAGAGATTTCCTGTCGATAAAGAGACCTTTGAATCTTAAGCATTTTCTCCCATCCCATTCTATACTTCTTTGATTATTTTTCCCCTGCGGTTTTCCATTTCTCCTGACTCTCAAGTCTTTTACGGCTGGTCTCTCTCTCATTTTGTCCTTATATACTGTGGACAATTGTTTGAGGCAACCTGACCTTGACCCACCAGCATCTGCCATTCATCCTGTCAGAAAGTCCCTCTGAGGCAAAACACACAGGGAGACAAAAGCATACACCTCTTCAGCCGGGATTGTGTGGCCTATGTCTTGTGATATGTGCACTACTGATATGACTGATAATATCAGGTTTCAAAGGCAAGAAGAATGAAAAAATTAAAGGCAAAATAAGAGGATACTGACCGATTAATTCAATTACATCTGACAAGGCTAATCAGGACCTGGTTTCTTAAGGACTCATTTGCCATGAAAACGTGTACAGTAGATATGTACAATTCTGCAATGCACTGATATTGTTCTTGACCAAAGGCATGGAGAAAGCTCATCCTGATTGTGTTTGCTTTTAAAAATCTTTCCTCAGTAAGTCTTATGACAGTGTTTTAACCAGTTTTGCTGATATCATGCTGGTTTTGAAGATAAGATGTAAAGTTAAGGAACAGCTTTTCTACATTTCATTTTTGTGTTTGCTTCAAGGCTACTAAGCCGAATCTGTTACATAAAAGTCTGGGCATTGAATAACTTTTTTTCACGATACACAAGATTAGCTAAATGTAAGTCTCAGACATTGAACACTCACTGACAGTGTTTTCCTCTCTCGCACCCTTGATATTTGTGTGTCAGCCATGATAAGGCCAGGTGTGCACAGTGGATGCATAATTGAGACACATAGAGATGCGATAACAAGCTTTTCCAATTATCATCTGATACAAGTTGTTCCTTAACTTTGCATCTCATTAAAGCAAGACTGCTAGAACATTCTTCTGGATTTTTTCTCTCTCTTCTCCTCTCTCGCAGTCGTCTTCTGTTCCTGTAAATTAGTGATTCTCAGCTGGTGTCCATAAAAAAAATTAGCCACATGTCTGGGCTGTTAGTGTTTAGGGCAGTAGAGAATTGCAATGTTAAATGCAAATAAAGAAATGCTATTATGCTGTATCATCATGCTTGCCTAGTATAGCAAAATAAGAGGAGAAAACACTATTCATATAATTTGTCAAAGACTATACATCCAGTTGAACTCCACGGTATTTAATTTTGGAGGAAATTCATCTGTCACATGGTTGAAGCTAGCCAAATTAGCCAGATGGCAACACGGACAGGTTGCGTGACATCCTTGAAAACCACAAAAGAGACTATGCAATGTCATGTGCTGTGAATGAAAGGCTTTTGAAAGCATGAAACAATCAAAATTCAATTTACATGTAGAGTAGACCAGACCAGTGGTTCTCAGTTCCAGTCCTGGAGACTCACCACTCTTCACATTCTGTATGTCTTCCTTTTTTAATGCACCTGATTTCAACTCATTAGGAGAGAGTTCCATGAACTGAACCAAAGCCGCATTTACACTGCACGGTTCAAGAGATCCAATTCAGATTTTTTTCCCCCTCCCATGTGGCACAGATCGGATATGGCCTATGAACGTGTAAGCAGGAAAAAAGCAAATGGATTCCGATATTCTCAGATCGGTTTCAGGCCTCATTCATATGTGGAAATAAATCTGATATGAATCTGATGCGTGCATTTGCGCCTGCCGTGTAAGCAGACAAATTGTATATTCCCCTGTTAATGCGAGTTGGATGTCATATATTTTTTAAACATTTAGCGGCACAGATATACCTATTACAAATAAAACATCTCTAGTTGACTAGCAGAGTATTAATTTGGTTCGTTTGTGTTAAATAAGAGGCAATCCGGCACTGAAATGTGCTTTTAAAGTCGTGCTGAGTGCCCGTTGCTAGTTATCAGTGACGGCGGCTCGTGCACAGACGAGCACTTCAATCTATTGCTAACTGTTGTGGAGGCTCTCTATTAAAAATGCAAACAAATGTAACGTCTGGACCAATCAAACACACAATTTTTCATTTGATTTAACAAATCAGTTCTTCATTAGATTAACAAATCGCCACAGTCCCCTCACCCAATAAACTGGATGCCAGGATGTCTGCAAATGACACCAAACCATGGCAACCCTGACACCAGATACTTTTACGACCTCATGGAATGTGAGCAGGGAAAAGCACTGTCTTTTCATAAGGAAAAACTGGATTAGAACTCAGATCCACTAACTTAGCACAAGTTCTACCGCTAGACCATTAGTACCCGCGAATGTGTACAGCGGATCTGTGTATATAATTACTGCTGTGAAGAATCAGTACTAATTAATTATTTTTATGTAAGGATGAAAATGTTTTAATGAGTTCTGTCAATAAGTTAAACTCTTCGCGTTCATGTTCTGGACTCTGCTTTTCTATACAAAGTATGCTTTGTTAATAATGTGTGCAGAGTTTGGGCTTTTAATATCACTGTCTAATGCACTGAACCACGTCAAGTTAGGACTGTGTAGTGTAAATGCAGATATCGGATACGGGTCACTTTTAAAAGAAGGTGTAAAAAAACAACAACGAAAAACAAAACAAAACGATATAGTCAAAAAATCTGATTTGGGCATCCAGATCTGCAGTGTAAATGCAGCCCAAATGTGTCACATAAGAGAGACATACAAAATGTGCAGAGCACTGAGTCCCCAGGGTCGAAGTTGAGAACCACTGTAGTGTAGTAAATCTAATATGAAAAAAAGTTAATTTTCTTATTCAGTCTGGATCATGTAAATAATGCATGTTGCTAAGCATTTGGAGTTTCTATCAGTTTATTAACATTTTGTTATATAGCATGTTTTGAAAATTACCTGTGTTATAGTGCTTGGTGCAGTATCTTAAATCAGTCTCCTCCTTGAGGATGAACTGTGGAAGCGTCAAACCTTCGGCCACCTGTACAGGTTCCATCTCTTGCCACTCAAAGATCAGGTCGTTCATTGTGTAGCCAACTAGTAGAAAGACAAAGAGAATTGTTTTAGATTTTACATGCTGTTTTCAGTATTGCTGTTTCATAACGGAGAGGTTAATGTTGTAAAATTAGCCCTTTCCATATTCTGAAAATATTCCCACAGCTTGCACTTTCATACAAGGAATCTTTTTTTTGTCATTAATTGCTTACATTCAGTGTCATTCCAAACTTGTATGTGCTGTATATTTAATCTCCATACATATTCATTTGTGTTCTGTAAACAACATGGTTATGAATAAATAATGACTAAATTTTTGGGTGAACTATTCCTTTAGCGGCCTTATGTCTCACATTAAGTACTTATTCCTTTGGCTAAACTATTCTGATTCTTTAATTTAAGATCTAAGGTCTATTTTAAGATAAAAATGCAGATTTCAGTAGAATGATAGCATTTGAGGCTAAATGAGAGGGCTGCTCCAGAAGGCTAGAAAATTACAAAACCATTTACTACATTTCAGATAGATATTAGCAGTAGCTTCAGAAGCAGCTAATGAACAGTAACTTCAGCTTCAGCTTGACAGTTTAGACTCTAAGGCACTGGTGTGATTTTTTAAATACACATACAGTATATGTAAAAAGAAACCAGCTTATTGTTTTTTTTTCTTCTTTTTTTTCTCCAGTGTTGACTTTGATATTAAAGTAAACTATAACCATACAGCCATAAAGCATGCTAACTGCAGTGCATAATAAAAAGGCACACAGCTTCAACATGAAAACAAATCATATGACAAAGCATTAAGCAGTTCACCAGCACAATATCCTCAGGGCTGCAACTGCACCGGAAAATGTATGGTGTGATGTTGAAGTGGCGGATATAATTATCTCTGTTACTTCATATAGATCTGGTGTCACTTGCTTCTCTTGGTGGTATCATTTTACCAGAGGGAAGGTGGTGAGTATGCTCATTATTCTATTCTATTCTATTCTATTCTATTCTATTCTATTCTACTGAATGAGCTATTTCCAAGAGAGAAAATATCCTCAGTTTAACATTGCTGTCTGTCATCAAGAGCCTCCCAGTGAGCAACTCTAGTGACGACATGCACATGGCCACTCTAAAATATGTAGTTATGAAGACAGATTCCCCAGCACACGGGGAACGGCCCCAGCACACGGCCTTTCTTTAAAAACCTCAACCCCAGCTTAGAGCAATAGTCATGGGGGAGATCGAGTGAGCTGTGGCATGTTTTCAAGTTGACTGAAAACTCTTAGAAAAATATACCGAACACTTTGACCACTAGCTTCACTAATCTTTAACCAGGCACTTGGCACTTAATCTGTAGAGAGAATTTCTTGCCTGTGTGTCCTTAAGTTACTGTCTAGGATGGTATATACCTTCTCCATGATGATTTTAAGGATGTCTTCAGGGCCCTTCCCATCCGTAATGACATAATTTGGTATGACCCTGCCAGGTGAATGCCAATGCCAAACACGCTTTACATCAAATCCGCTATTTACCTCATCCTGCCTACCGGCTGAAGTTACATTATGAAATGAGAAACAGTGTCTGCTTTCCACACAAATCTGAACGAGGGGTGGGGGGAGTTACTCAACAAGCTCTTGATGAGAAGAGGTCATACGAGATTACTCACAACTCTCCAGCTGCATTATGCACGTCTGCACATCCATGGGGAAATTCTTCAGATCCATCGGACATGAGAGTGTCAGAGTCAGTCTAAAAATTGAGTGGAAAAAAAGCATAGATTTTTTAAATGATACACACACCTCTTTAATATGTGCTTTTTCAAGTATAAAACATGGTAATTTTTATGCACAAAAATTGTAAATGGAATTCCATCTACATTTTCTGAATGAGTAATGTGTAAATCCACAACTCAGACAAAGAAGGGATTTAAAGTGAAGGGATTTGAGCATCTGAAGCTGCATGAGTGGTGGGATTTCTGAACGGGACCAATAAAGCAAAGACAAGTCTGACAGCTGCAGATTGGCCATGTTTTAATTACACTCCTTCTCCCTCAGGGCACCACGTGGATTTCAGTTAGAGTGAATCCTCTGTCGTCTCACATCTGCACAGCTTTCCGTCATATCTCTTCAAAAGCCTGACATGATTTACCCCTCACTATTAACTCCAGCACTTTCCTACTATCCTATAACACTGTGTTCATCCTGGCATTTGTTGATGGGTTAGTTACATTTTAGAGTTTGAAAGCATGACTCTAATGACTCAAGTCTGCATCAGCTGAGGCATTTGATTACTAGGATGGTGGATTATTATTGACATTTTCAGGAGCTAGTACAGCAGCTGTTTTCATAGACCATGACCCTAAACCTACTGAAATGTATGTCAAATGTCAGTCAGTGTTAACTCTCAGTGGCTGCTTACAGTAACTATTTTGATTGGTGCTGATGTCTCACCTGATTGAATAGAGGACATTTCCATTCTTGAATATTCTCAAGAGCTTGTTGTCAGTGGTGACCTCATGGAAGTGTGCTCCCTTCTCGTTGGCAAAGAACAGATCAGGCTTCCAAATGGAGTCTAACATTGAGGGATCCAGGTCCAGGGAGTCATCTGGGTACTCGCTGTAAGCTAACCGAGGGTCGTTCCACTTCTGCCGGAGAAATATGTTCACTCTGTAATCCTAAGAATAAATCACTTGACGTTGTTCATTGTTTGCTCATAACTGGAGTCACTTAATCATGCAGATTTATGCTACAAGCTTTTGTAGAATTGTACAGTAAGAAAGTTATTTCCCTTAACCAGGAAATTAACATTCTTAGAATTGACAAGACAGCTGACCCTGAGAGGTCAGCTAAATATCTACAGCGGATCTAAATATTCATAATTAATTATAACTAGTTATGATTAATTATTCATATTTCCTCATGAGCTGATTCGTTACACAAACTTGTCCCTGCTCTTGATATACAATCACTGATGAACACATTTGGTTTTAATGAGGAAAAAAACTATACGAGACTGGATTAGAACTCAGATCCACTAACTTAGCACAAGTTCTACCGCTAGACCATTAGTACCCGCGAATGTGTACAGCGGATCTGTGTATATAATTACTGCTGTGAAGAATCAGTACTAATTAATTATTTTTATGTAAGGATGAAAATGTTTTAATGAGTTCTGTCAATAAGTTAAACTCTTCGCGTTCATGTTCTGGACTCTGCTTTTCTATACAAAGTATGCTTTGTTAATAATGTGTGCAGAGTTTGGGCTTTTAATATCACTGTCTAATGCACTGAACCACGTCAAGTTAGGACTGTGTAGTGTAAATGCAGATATCGGATACGGGTCACTTTTAAAAGAAGGTGTAAAAAAACAACAACGAAAAACAAAACAAAACGATATAGTCAAAAAATCTGATTTGGGCATCCAGATCTGCAGTGTAAATGCAGCCCAAATGTGTCACATAAGAGAGACATACAAAATGTGCAGAGCACTGAGTCCCCAGGGTCGAAGTTGAGAACCACTGTAGTGTAGTAAATCTAATATGAAAAAAAGTTAATTTTCTTATTCAGTCTGGATCATGTAAATAATGCATGTTGCTAAGCATTTGGAGTTTCTATCAGTTTATTAACATTTTGTTATATAGCATGTTTTGAAAATTACCTGTGTTATAGTGCTTGGTGCAGTATCTTAAATCAGTCTCCTCCTTGAGGATGAACTGTGGAAGCGTCAAACCTTCGGCCACCTGTACAGGTTCCATCTCTTGCCACTCAAAGATCAGGTCGTTCATTGTGTAGCCAACTAGTAGAAAGACAAAGAGAATTGTTTTAGATTTTACATGCTGTTTTCAGTATTGCTGTTTCATAACGGAGAGGTTAATGTTGTAAAATTAGCCCTTTCCATATTCTGAAAATATTCCCACAGCTTGCACTTTCATACAAGGAATCTTTTTTTTGTCATTAATTGCTTACATTCAGTGTCATTCCAAACTTGTATGTGCTGTATATTTAATCTCCATACATATTCATTTGTGTTCTGTAAACAACATGGTTATGAATAAATAATGACTAAATTTTTGGGTGAACTATTCCTTTAGCGGCCTTATGTCTCACATTAAGTACTTATTCCTTTGGCTAAACTATTCTGATTCTTTAATTTAAGATCTAAGGTCTATTTTAAGATAAAAATGCAGATTTCAGTAGAATGATAGCATTTGAGGCTAAATGAGAGGGCTGCTCCAGAAGGCTAGAAAATTACAAAACCATTTACTACATTTCAGATAGATATTAGCAGTAGCTTCAGAAGCAGCTAATGAACAGTAACTTCAGCTTCAGCTTGACAGTTTAGACTCTAAGGCACTGGTGTGATTTTTTAAATACACATACAGTATATGTAAAAAGAAACCAGCTTATTGTTTTTTTTTCTTCTTTTTTTTCTCCAGTGTTGACTTTGATATTAAAGTAAACTATAACCATACAGCCATAAAGCATGCTAACTGCAGTGCATAATAAAAAGGCACACAGCTTCAACATGAAAACAAATCATATGACAAAGCATTAAGCAGTTCACCAGCACAATATCCTCAGGGCTGCAACTGCACCGGAAAATGTATGGTGTGATGTTGAAGTGGCGGATATAATTATCTCTGTTACTTCATATAGATCTGGTGTCACTTGCTTCTCTTGGTGGTATCATTTTACCAGAGGGAAGAAGGTGAGTATGCTCATTATTCTATTCTATTCTATTCTATTCTATTCTATTCTATTCTATTCTATTCTACTGAATGAGCTATTTCCAAGAGAGAAAATATCCTCAGTTTAACATTGCTGTCTGTCATCAAGAGCCTCCCAGTGAGCAAATCTAGTGACGACATGCACATGGCCACTCTAAAATATGTAGTTATGAAGACAGATTCCCCAGCACACGGGGAACGGCCCCAGCACACGGCCTTTCTTTAAAAACCTCAACCCCAGCTTAGAGCAATAGTCATGGGGGAGATCGAGTGAGCTGTGGCATGTTTTCAAGTTGACTGAAAACTCTTAGAAAAATATACCGAACACTTTGACCACTAGCTTCACTAATCTTTAACCAGGCACTTGGCACTTAATCTGTAGAGAGAATTTCTTGCCTGTGTGTCCTTAAGTTACTGTCTAGGATGGTATATACCTTCTCCATGATGATTTTAAGGATGTCTTCAGGGCCCTTCCCATCCGTAATGACATAATTTGGTATGACCCTGCCAGGTGAATGCCAATGCCAAACACGCTTTACATCAAATCCGCTATTTACCTCATCCTGCCTACCGGCTGAAGTTACATTATGAAATGAGAAACAGTGTCTGCTTTCCACACAAATCTGAACGAGGGGTGGGGGGAGTTACTCAACAAGCTCTTGATGAGAAGAGGTCATACGAGATTACTCACAACTCTCCAGCTGCATTATGCACGTCTGCACATCCATGGGGAAATTCTTCAGATCCATCGGACATGAGAGTGTCAGAGTCAGTCTAAAAATTGAGTGGAAAAAAAGCATAGATTTTTTAAATGATACACACACCTCTTTAATATGTGCTTTTTCAAGTATAAAACATGGTAATTTTTATGCACAAAAATTGTAAATGGAATTCCATCTACATTTTCTGAATGAGTAATGTGTAAATCCACAACTCAGACAAAGAAGGGATTTAAAGTGAAGGGATTTGAGCATCTGAAGCTGCATGAGTGGTGGGATTTCTGAACGGGACCAATAAAGCAAAGACAAGTCTGACAGCTGCAGATTGGCCATGTTTTAATTACACTCCTTCTCCCTCAGGGCACCACGTGGATTTCAGTTAGAGTGAATCCTCTGTCGTCTCACATCTGCACAGCTTTCCGTCATATCTCCTCAAAAGCCTGACATAATTTACCCCTCACTATTAACTCCAGCACTTCTCTTCTACCCTCACGCTGCTTCCTATGGATTCACTGTAATGATTGATGTGGAATGACATTGTGTTTTTTCCTTGCATTTGTTGAGGGGTTAGTTACATTTTAGAGTTCGAAGGAATGACTCAAATGACTCAAGTCTGCATCAGCTGAGGCGTTTGATTACTGGGATGGTGGATTGTTATTGACATTTTCCTGCTGCGGAATTTAAGCACATGTCTCTTTCTCAAGAAATTACTTCTGCTTTGTCTTGATTTGTTATTTACATCATGTATATATATATATATATATATATATATATATATATATTACAAGTAAAATGTATTACAAGTAAAATATCTATAAACATTTACATTTACATTTAGTCATTTAGTAGATGCTGTTATCCAAATCGACTTACAAATGAGGACAATAGAAGCAATCAAAACAAACAAAAGAACAACAATATGTAAGTGCAAATGACAAGTCTCGGTTAGCCTAACGCAGTACACGTAGCAAGGTACTTTAAAAAAAATATATATATATGATTCTGTAGGCTAACATTAATACCTTGAATTTTATGCGAGCAGCTACTGGTAGCCATTGCAAATTGATGAACAGAGGTGTGACGTGCGTTATTTTCGGCTCATTAAAGATTAATCTTGCAGCGACATTTTGGATTAATTGTAGAAGTTTGATAGACGTGACTGTAAGACCTGCCAAGAGAGCATTGCAATAGTCCAGCCTGGATAGAACAATAGCTTGAACAAGGAGTTGTGTTGCATGTTCTGAAAGAAAGGGCCTGATCTTCCTAATGTTGTATAAAGCAAATCTGCAGGACCGGTCAGTTTTAGCAATGTGGTCTGAGAAATTCAGCTTATCATCAATCACAAC